>NC_090185.1:3007463-3092463 GCF_024679245.1 Pseudorasbora parva | reverse complement strand
CATGGGCTAATTTTCATTTGTAGGTGAACTAACTGCTGTAAACTGGGCCCACAAACACAGTAGACCCCCCCCCCCCACACACACACACACACACAATTTACATTTTAATAATAATAAATAAGGCAAGACTTGAAAACCCAGTTTGTGAACCAAAGGCCAACCTAGAGGAAAGGAAAATCAAACCTGAGATCTCCTTCTCAACTCACATCTTTCTCCTAGACAGAAATGAGATCAAGTGAACATCAAATTGAGACAAAGGGCTAAGTCTCCTGCTTCTCACATGTTTATCTCCTCTAAAGTTTCATAAGAGATCTCAACAACATCACATACTACGCTCTGACTTGTCTCCTTGGCTAGAGAGACTGGATTGCTCATGTGTGTCTCCTCTAAAGTTTCATAAGAGATCTCAACAACATCACATACTATGCTCTGATTTGTCTCCTTGGCTAGAGAGACTGGATTGCTCAAATGTGTCTCCTCTAAAGTTTCAGAAGGGATCTCAACAGTATCGCACGCTGTGCTCAGACTCTTCTCTTCAGCTCGATACTCTGGAGCTCTCACTTTTGTCAACTCTAAAAAGTTTCATAAAAGATCTCAATAACATCACACACTGTGCTCAGAATATTCTCCTTAGTTAAAGTCTCTGGCACTCTCAAATTTGTCAAACAAATGTTGGTCACTTATTCAAAACTCTTCACACAGTGATCACAACTTCAGTCTGTGCAAGCTAAACTGTGGATCATTGGCACTTGATTTGAGACATGAATGAAGTGTTTTGTTCGTTTTTGTGGATGTTGAATGTAAAATAACTGCTGTGAGGCAGAAAGTTGGTTTGGAGAATAAGTTTTGAAAATGACCAAAGTATTGAGAAATGTGTCCTAGCGATTGTAAAAACTGTAATTTAGTTTAATTTGGCAGGGCAAATCCCAGCATCTTCTCTAGTTTATCTGAGAAGGGTTCTGCCACATTGGTAGTTTGAGCTCTATTGGCCTGTGGTTCACAAACTGGTTTTTCAAGTCTTCCCTTATTGAAATGTAAATTGTGAGTGGGGGGTTGAGGAGAGAAACACACAGGCGTCGTGATTTACTATCTAACAGTGGACCTGAATCAGTGTGTGTGTGTAACGTAATCACTATTCAATAATGACCTGCATTTAATACATTAGAGAGCTATTTCTGCTTGATTTAACCCTTTAAACTCAGGTATTTCTGTAAAAACTCTAAGGGCCCTATCTTGCACCCAGCGCAATTGACTTTGTACACCGCCGCATGTGTCATTCCTATTTTACACCCACGCAAAGCGCGCTTTTCCCTCCACAGAAGCACGTCGCTAACTAGTGAATGAACTTGCGCTCCCTGGGCGGTTCAGCGCAAAAAAGGAGGCGTGTTCCGGCGCAAACAATCCCTGGTGCTATTCTGCTCTTCCATTAAACAATTGCACCACTGACCAGAAAAAACTAGTCTAAAGTCAGTGGCGCGTTGTTCATTATGCTATTTTAAGGGCGCATGCTTGACCATAATGTATAGCGTGCACAACGCGCAGACACTTTGCTCATGTAATCTACAGATGCAACAGTTATTTTTTGCAAATCATAAATTATTACACTAAAAAAATATTAACACATGAGATGACGGAAATCATTGTGGTGTGCCACGAAGATGTGAAAAAAATATTCAGGCTAATTGTAGTAATTAAGGATCAGACCTGTTTGCCCAATAGTGGCAAGACATATCTGTATATAAGGACATCTGACAAACTGGTTTGTCCGTCAAGAACCAGGAGAAAAAAAAAACAAATCGACTGAAAAACTGAAAAAACTGTTTAACCGACACTATTTTGGGTGGGTTTCTCCCATCCCCATACAACACAACTCCTCTGTCTTTCACTGCTCTTACAAGAACATCCGTCTCCTCGGCTGTGAACCGCTCCTGGCGTGCGCCTGGTAAATACGCCATAATAATAGCGACCCATAATGGAACTTGCGCAGCTGCTTTTAAAGGGAATGTTGGATGCCGCTCTGATTGGTTTATTCACGTTACGCCCAAACCACACCTATGAATAATGAAGCTACTTCAGACCAACCCATTTTAGATCTTGCGCTGGGCGCAAGAGTCATTTATCCCGCCGGGAAAAGAGCAACAGCGCCGAGTCCCGCCCACAAAGTTACCTGCGCTTCGCGCTTTGACACTTGCGTTTCAGATCGTTAAAATAGGGCCCTAAATCTTTGCAGTGTGTTTATTACAGCAAGAAATGTCACAGCAAACACACAGGCGTCGTGATTTACTATCTAACAGGGGACCTGAGTCAGTGTGTGTGTGTAACGTAATCACTATTCAATAATGACCTGCATTTAATACATTAGAGAGCTATCTCTGCTTGATTTAACCCTTTAAACTCAGGTATTGCTGTAAAAACTCTAAATCTTTGCAGTGTGTTTGTGATGATAAGAAATGTCACAGCAAACACACAGGCGTCGTGATTTACTATCTAACAGGGGACCTGAGTCATTTTGTAAATCATAAATAAATCAAAAGTGGTTAGTTTAAAAAGCTCATAAATGTATAAGGTGGTAAGATGGGCCTTTTACATCGGCCAAAAGTCACACATTATTTTTACAAATACTTGGCTAAAATAAAATGTTTTTAATAATGTCTATGTTAACACTTGTTTAAAAGAACTTTAGATGCAAAGTTTGTCCCATTTACCGTACCTTTTCTGTTTGATAAATAAAATAATGCATTATTTTTCAATAAATATAGGCTACTGTCATTAAAATGTTATATATATAAATACAGAAACAAAAAATATTTACAAAAGCATTGAATGAGATCCCTTAATAATTGAATAAAGTTTTACGGTCTGTCCACGGCCATGATGGATGGTATTTACTATATTTATTTGTAGAAACTGAAGACACACACATTTTGATGGCAGATGTATTTCTAATTACATCCTGGTTGTTTAGATTTTTTAATCGTTTTTTCTTGGATCCTGTAGTATTTAATTTAATTTTAGTAAGTAATGCAAAGTTTGAAACTAGTCAGGGTGTTTAGTAAAGAGATATAATCTATATAATGTTTGTTCCTTTAGTCAGCAGCCTGTTAAACAGCAGCTCTAGAGTCAGAGGACAGCAAGCCATTCAAACAATAGAGGAGTGTGTGTGTGTGTGTGTGTGTGAACGACGTGTGTTTAAGGGCTATTACAGTTCCTGCTCCAGCCTACAGGGGAGCTGCTGAGCATGGCCTTAAACACTCACACACTCTTAGGTCCCCTCTTGGTCAAAATTTTTAAAAATTCACCAGAGTGTTTTTTCTTGATTTTAATATGATTTAAACACACACACCTGTAGGTCCCTACTTGGTCAACCATTTAAAAAAATCACCAGAGCATTTCTTTAGTGTTTTACTTCATTTTCACATGATTTAAAGCATGACCAACTTGAAAAATGTCCCCTCTTGGCTCAGAGGTCCCCTGTTGGTGAGTGTGTAACGACGCCAAGGTCCCCTGTTAGATAGGTAGACAAGTACACACACACACACACACACGATCTCGCAGATGTCTGATCCACTACGAGAAGAGAGAACTGTAATCTCACACACACACACACACACACACCTGATCTCGCAGGTGTCTGATCCACTACGAGAAGAGAGAACTGTAATCTCACACACACACACACACACACACACACACACACACACACACACACACCTGATCTCGCAGGTGTCTGATCCACTACGAGAAGAGAGAACTGTAATCTCACTCACACACATATCCGCACCTGATCTCGCACACACACACCTGATCTCACTCACACACACCCCCACACACACACACGTGATCTCGCAGGCAGGGCCGGCGCTAGCCATTTGGGTGCCCTAAGCACAAATGCTTGGCGGTGCCCCCCCCCACCCCACCCCCCAACCAACCAAAGAAATAACTACCATTCAGAATTTCTTAGTTAGGTTCTCTTTACTTCCAAAATAACTGCTGCAAATGAATAATTGGAACTGAACAATGTAAACACAAAGTTAAAAGTGCAAAAAAAGTTTAGTGCAAATAACAGTATAAGTGTATGAATTTTATGAAGTATGAATTTTAAAGTGCACATTTTAAACTGCAAATAACCATGCATAACTGCACAGTAGAAATTACTCAACAGAGGGACTACATCTCTATAAAGAGACCATTCTGCTATTCTATAGAACTATATTAAACATTTTCACTACCATCAGTTGTCAGAGGCCCTACAGAGGCACACGCCTACATTTCCTAGCTGCAAAATCAGCTATCAGGTCATCATATGACAGTTTCTGAGCCACGTCCCCATTGATGCTGATGACAGCCAGACCACTTAAATGCTCCATATAAACACCTCAATCGGAATAAAAATGCCCAAACCGAATGAAATTGTAATCGGTTTGAGAGGGGTGGGATAAACCTTTTCATGAACTGATCAAACGAAAAGTTTCACCATGTAAACGACCTGACCCGATTACTTTTGAGTGTGCGTCCTTATATGACGCGATACACAGCGCGCGCCTTCACCACTGAAGAGTGCGCGCCACGGCGCGCTCACACCAGGTTATAATGTTGAGAGGAAAGTTAATTTTTCTGAGGGGTAAACTTTTTATTTCGTTAGAAGTTATTAAGATAATGTTGGCATAATGCCACAGACAGCTTGGCAACACCCTCTCATATTAACAGCGTTTGTCCCAGCACTTTTTACTTCAAAAACGTGCATGTAAACGTGGCTATTGTCTTACCTGCAAGCGACCCGCGAGCATCATCCCGATGTCTCTTCTTTTTTCCGCCCCCGACTCTTGGTGCCTTTTCGAGGACATGTCTGAGGTATGTTTCTGCCAAATTTGACATTGATTGAGGCATAATCGAACAGACCACTGGGAGGTGGGGAAGGGGGGGGGGGGCACCAGAGGGAGACTGGCACAGAGATTCACCTTTTTCTCGACTAATTTGGTCTAGGCCTATATTACTTTTGTATTGCTTTTGTATATTAACATGCTTTTAGAAATATTTTATTTGTCATTTATACTAGTAGCCTATAGACCATTTCAGAATGTTTGTAAACAATCGCCTCAAGACACTTCCGGGTGGCAGAACGCGAGCGGCTTCTACTGACAAACTGAAGAGATCAGCCGGCTACTGTAAACGGTTACATAGTTAAGAACATTGTTGTTGATTAAAGTTGAAACTATGATGAAAACGTGTTGTGTTTGGGGTTGCGCCGTCCGATATACAGCAAAAGGTGTAGAATTGTATCGATTTCATTCAGAAAGAAGTAAATATATAACCTGTGGATGAGGAGGCTAAAGCGAGTGGACGTCCTCAAAAGTGGCGCTACAGAGAAGTATTCTCAAAACCGTGTATCGACAAAATCATAGCAGAGCATAATTGTCTTCAGCTGGGGAAATTCGAGACTAATATTAGTAAACTTTAGATCTCTTTTAACCCCTTACGATTCAAAGATCATACGGCCTCAGATTACTATTGTTTAACATTCACTGCTCATCACTCTATATTACTTTATCTGGACAAACTCAGTATCATCAGAAAGATTAAAGACTCCAGCTTCGATATTTGAACACTGTTTATGATAAACCTGGGTTGCAGTGACATTCATTTTTTAATTTATGTCAGGAGTGCATTATAATCGCATTATAATCGATCCGTTATGAACGATATTTTGAATAGATTTTCACACGCACGTTCATTCTCTCGTCTGCACTGGTTCATTTGTGTTCACAGAGATCGCAAAGAACAGCTTTCAGTTTAGCTCTTAATTCAAAAGTCCTCATATTTGGAGAAATATCGACATAGCACGTTTGCAAAATATTTTCGTCATACAGAATACCATTTCTATTCATTTCTCACGGAATTATTCGACATAAAAGAGTTAAAACATGCGCAGACCTCTCTCTGTGTCTCTTCTTAATGATATGCATCGGATATCAGTCATCAGGCGTTCATTCGTCCTCTCATCTGTCAGTCTTTTGATATTGCTCAACACCGCCCTCGCATGATGCGCTCGCAGCTGTCTCGGACACTTCTGGCTCTGTGAAGAACGAGTCTGTTTTACGCGTGAACTAAGAAGCTAAACACACGATAACTATGGAATAAGGTTTTTGTGTGATTGTTCATGTGATTTCGGCTATTTTATATCAATAATAGATGTTTACATTATGACTGCTAACAGGTGTAGTGATTAGCGCCATATAAAATGATAAATATAACATATTTTAACATCGGGAGTTCGTCGTGAGATATTGCAGACGCTACGAGTCATTTAAGTTGATCATCGCATCAAATCAGCTGTACACGGCACGACTGTTTGCACCGCGAGCCGGCCGCGATCACACAAGCTTTCGTGTTAAACACAGACACCAGAGCTTTCAATGTTGCTGCTATAGCTTCAGATACAAAAAATAAAGAAAAAATGTGTGCAAATGATTTGTTGAAAAGCAGAGAACAGGTAAATAGTTAGATAACAGGGGAATAGACCATCTACGATAGTCTAACATATTGTAATTCAAACAGCAACAGTCTAAATTACTACTCAATGGTAGGCTGAGGCTCATTTAAAAAGTATGGTATTAGACTAGCGCTACATCTACTGGACCATATTAGGCATTTCATGTATTGCTGTCTCCTGAATTAGTTAATCCGTCCCTCAATAATCATGTTAACTTGGTCTGAATCCCAAGCAATTTACTAGCGTTGCCATAGGAACGCTTCGGCTTTTGCCACCCGGAAGAACGTTTATTACTGCTGTGACGTCATGGTGAATTGTCCTATTGTCATGATTTTTTCACGACCCAGATTTTTTGGTGCCCCCCCAAGCACTTGGTGCCCTACGCGCAGTGCGTGATGTGCGTGTGCGGAGCGCCGGCCCTGCTCGCAGGTGTCTGATCCACTACGAGAAGAGAGAACTGTAATCTCACACACACACACACACACACACACACACACACGATCTCGCAGGTGTCTGATCCACTACGACAAGAGAGAACTGTAATCTCTCACACACACACACACACACACACCTGAACTGTCCGGCTTGTCTGCACTTTCTTCACTCCTCCCCTCGCTGCAGCCTGTATCACGATGACGTACTGGATCAGATCTAACGCGTTCTGGACGCGCGGCGCGGTGCTTTCATTCACAATTCGATGACGTCATATGATGACGTCAGTCGAGCTTTGGGGACATCATTGAATGCACAGGAGAGTTTTGCTGGATAGATAAATAATCAAACCGCTCGCGCAAAAATAATGATTAATTATATCATTATTGTCATTTCAAATCAACTTCAAAATGACAACACACAATAATCCATGATGGAAAACCACAGCTAACTCGATAGTAAACTCCTTGCTCAGAAAAGTATATTTTTTATAATAATATGGATGGCTAATATAATTAGAGAAATGATCAGTTATTATGGAACAACCGTGATAGCCTTCCTTACCTTCTCATAAAGGAAATAAGACTGTGGGGGTAAGGAAGGGGCAACTCCCTCAAAGAAACACAACAGTCAGCTCCCCCCAATGGCAGGGAGAGAACATTACATCTTCCCTACACAAGCTATTATCATTTCAGGAAGGTTTATGGACTTTATCCAAAATACAAGCACTTTCCAAACCTTGAAAACACCACATTAAAAATCAAGCGTTTTCCAGGATTTCCAGCACCTGTACGAACCCTGTCTATCATTAGTTCATTAATCCCAGACCTGTTTCTGTTCTTCCCATGATCTCCCTGTTATTTAAACCTGAGTTCTGTTCAGTTCATCGTCCGGTATCGTCTACGTTACGTGGTTGTGTTTCTCCTCATGATTCTCCTGTGTGTTGTGTGGATTATTAGATTAAAGACGGTTCTTTGAGTTATTTCCTGAGTCGTGCGCTTCACTACAGCCACCGTTGCTGACACTAACAGTGAATGTTAATCTTCTTCAACTCATTTAACCAGTAATTTATCACATGATACAGAACAGAAGCAACTGAAGCCATAAAAACACATTTAAAACTCACCAACCAGACGCCACAAACAGAGCAAAAGTAATTTGAGGAACATTTTCTTCATCGGTGCACTGAAAAGCCCACGATAGCGACTCTTAAAATGGCTGCTAACCCTCAGATTGATCTGAAACACTGAACTGTGATATTTATCTGGTTGTGTGTGAATCCTCCCCTAACCTCAGTAAGTTTCCACTCACACATCCGTCTCCTTTAACATCACGGAAATCAACACGCTTTTGCTGATCTTACTTTCAAATGAATTCTGGCCCTGAATGAAAACTAGGGGCTCCGCTCCTGCCTTCATCTTCAGGCTGGAACTGCAAGCATCTTGTGAAAAGTGGCATAATACGTCCCCTTTAATATCATTTCAAAACTCAGTGTATCGTGGAGCCTCTGGGGATTCCCACCCCTATAAACTACTAGTATACGTATAAGTTCACTTGTAGTAAAGATTCAGGACAAATGAGAAACATGGCTGTGCACTTAAAGTTTGCTACTGTTACACTTATAGTGCACTTAAACATATACTTTTATATACTAAAAGTGGGCCAATTTAGTCCCAAGCAGTACTGAAATAGTGCACTTACAAGTATACTACTAGTACATTAATATTAATATACTTACTACATGAAGTACACTTAATAAAATTAAAGAAGTATACTTCTTTTTCCTAAGGGTTGTGTGGAGAGGAAGATATGAGCTTCCTATCAGAAAGATAAAATGAAGAGACGCTTCAGCCACAAACTACTGACACGCACAGAGACGACAAACATCCAGCAGACGGTTTATCCACCCGACAGATCAGACCAGACACACTGATGTTTGAACCGATTAAATTAAATGGAAAAAACATCACATGACTAATTTGACTCAAAGCCAGTAAATAACATGTATAATGGGGGGAGGGGGGGGGGGGGGGGGGCAATGTATATGGGGGTCGATAATTCTTCTATAGAATTGTTATTTTGGAGGAAAAAAACGTCACCCCCATTTTTTAGGAGCTTGGGGGTCCTTATAATATAGCCATCATAAAATGTGTACTCAGTTTGTTGCATATGGGGCAGCATAGCTGCTGACCAGTCAGGGTGCCCATGCTGACCCCTGACCCCGCCAAAAGCACCAACAGTGGCACGTGAGCATCAGAACTGGACCACGGAGCAATGGAAGAAGGTGGCCTGGTCTGATGAATCACGTTTTCTTTTACATCACGTTAATGGCAGGGTACGTATGCGTCGCTTACCTGGGGAACACATGGCCCCAGGATGCACTACAGGAAGAAGGCAAGCCGGTGGAGGCAGTGTGATGCTTTGGGTAATGTTCTGCTGTGAAACCAATCAAGCATCTGCGGGATGTGCTGAACAAAACAAGTCCGATCCATGGAGGCCCCACCTCGCAACTTACATGACTTATACATAATGTTATGCCTGGTCAGTGTATACTATTCATTTAAACATAAAACACTCAAACACACACACACACACACACAAACAAACACACACACACACACACACACACACACACCTTTGCTGACCTCCTAAATGTCTCTCAAACCAGATTCAGGGATCCAGTCTTCCTGACTCTGCAAGCTCACCGTCCTCACTCTCAGAAGGAATGACTAACTGCTCAATCATGGCCCTTCTGCTCATAAAATGTTCTTGTTTCTATTTCCTGCAAGTATCAATAGATAGTAAAAACACTCAATATTGGTGCATTCATTCATTCATATTGCCGGAACAAAAGTGGCCTAACTGCACAGTGTTGCCCTGAGGACACAAAAACAACAACACAGTTTTAGTATTTAAATGAAAATTTTAACAATCAAACATACTTCTTTACATACTGATGCACATGCATATTTTTTATATAAAGTTATTTAAACTTTAAAAATGGATATTTATTTAACCAATTGGTGACACTTTATCCCATGTGGCTTTGCTTCATGAAATGACTGCTCCATCCCCAAACAAAAGGTCACACCCACTTCAGCCTCTCATTTCATTCAACAGACATGTCAGGTGATACTAAAAATAAAACAATTGTATATATTCATATATAAAAAAATGTTAAAGGGGCGGTGTGAGGTCCAAAAAGGTAGTTTTCCTGAAGGCAACACCATGTCATAGAGGGTTAAAATACATTTACAATAAACAAGGACTGGTATATCTTACCTAATGCAGAAGTAGTCTGGCTATTTCGGAGTTGTGTAGATGTCCACTATCCTCTTTTTTGATAAATTTGCAGTCAAATCGTTCTTTATGTGCAGTAGGGAAAGATCCAAGAATCTGTCCTGAGCCATTGGGTGGGCAGTGAACGGTCCATAAAATTACTCTCCGCTCCAGAGTCCACGAAGACTTTGCAACTGTGTGACCGGTCTGCCCATTGCACTCTTCCCGGCAGGAGAGTGGCGGACGAGGATTTCCTCAATTTTAACTGGCAGTCATTGAGGAAATGCCCCGTCGCGCCACAATACATGCATCATCCCTTGGCTCTTCGGCGTTCTCTTTCCTGCCGGGAAAGCCGAGCTCGACTCACCTGCATGGGCTCGGGATCGTTGAATTGGCTGACCGTGTCCCTCCACAGTAGTCATCGGACTCGAGAGATTCTCCGCCGGTCCCGCATCTCCAGTCTGGAATCCACCCGAAGTGCCAGGTCTATCAGATCATTGAGACTCTTGGGAAGGTCTAAGGCATAGATTTCTTTATGGACACGGTCAGCCAGCCCATGCAGGAATCGGTCCCATTCTGGACCTTGGCCACTGAGAGCAAATGGAACGAGGAGGCGCTCCTCGTTCCATTTGCTCTCAGTGGCCAAGGTCCAGAATTGAATGATGTACTCAGATACAGAATGCTTGCCTTGACGTAAATCCAAGAGTTTGCGGGCCGCCTCGCGACCCGTGGCAGCACGGTCGAACACAAGTCTGAGTTCCGCTGAGAGCGCCTGGAACGAAGAGCAGCAACGATGATCATTAGGTGGTAAAAGTTTGGATATCTACAGAGAGTCTGAAATTGTCATCGTAGGTGCATGTCCACTGTTAGAGACAAAATCTAAATAAAAAAATCCAGAAATCATAATATATGATTTTTAAACTATTTATTCATATGATACAGCTGCAAATAAGCATTTGAACACCTGTCTATCAGCTAGAATTCTAACCCTCAAAGAACTGTTAGTCTGCCTTTAAAATGTCCACCTGTCCACCCCAAACAATCAGTAAGAATCCAACTACTAACATGACCAGACCAAAGAGCTGTCCAAAGACACTAGAGACAAAATATCCCTCGGACTGGGACTCCATGAAAGATCTCACCTCGTGGGGTCTCAAGGATCATAAGAAAGGTGAGAAATCAGCCCAGAACTACACGGAAGGAGCTGGTCAATGACCTGAAAAGAGCTGGGACCACCGTTTTTAAGGTTACTGTTGGTAATACACCAAGACTGTCATATGCGCTAGGAGAAAGAACAGAGGATCCAGTTGCGAATAAGATAAAAGTTTATTCTCTCAAGACACCAGAATTATAGATCAGAAAGTCACAAGGCTGATAACAGCAGAGTCCATAGAAGCGTCGCTGGACACTGAGAAGCTCGTGAAGCAGGGAGGCAATCGGGCAGACGCGGCCGGCTGGAACCGGAACCGGAGCGAAGCAATCCCCACGAAGAGCACGACAGACAGGAACAACAGGACGCACTGTAACGATCTGACCCAAGACTGAGTGGCATAATATACTTAGTGGATAAAGAAGTTATTTAGATTTTTTTGCGCACAAAAACTATTCTCGTCGCTTAGTAACATAACTGTACAGCCACTGCAGTGAGATGGACTTTGTAACAACGTTTTTAGTGCCTCTATGGGTCGAGTGAGTAAAAAATGTACTGAATGTCAATGAAGGCCTATCTGAAGCCTTTCTCAGCCATCAGCTTTCAACTAAAATATCTTCTTTTGTGTTCCGAAGATGAACGAAGGTCTTACGGGTGTCTAATGACATGAGGGTGAGTAATTAATGAGATCATTTTCTTTTTTGGGTGAACTAACCCTTTAATATCATTTCAAAACTCAGTGTATCGTGGAGCCTCTGGGGATTCCCACCCCTATAAACTACTAGTATACGTATAAGTTCACTTGTACTAAAGATTTAGGACAAATGAGAAACATGGTTGTGCACTTAAAGTTTGCTACAGTTACACTTATAGTACACTTAAACATATACTTTTATATACTAAAAGTGGGCCAATTTAGTCCCAAGCAGTACTGAAATAGTGCACTTACAAGTATACTACTAGTACATTAATATTAATATACTTACTACATGAAGTACACTTAAAATATACTGGAACATTACTTAAATACACTTAATAAAATTAAAGAAGTCGGGTCTTGTTTTTTCTAAGGGTTGTGTGGAGAGGAAGATATGAGCTTCTTATCAGAAAGATAAAGTGAAGAGATGCTTCAGCCACGAACTTCTGACACGCACAGAGACGACAAACATCCAGCAGACGGTTTATGCACCCGACAGATCAGACCAGACACACTGATGTTTGAACCGATTAAATTAAATGGAAAAAACATCACATGACTAATTTGACCCAAAAAAAAACAGTAAATCACATGTATAATGGGGGGGGGGGTGCATCACCCCCATGTTTTAGGAGCTTGGGGGTCCTTATAATTTAGCCATCATAAAATCTGTACTCAGTTTGTTGGATATGGGGACCAGTCAGGGTGCCATTGCTGACCCCTGACCCCGCCAAAAGCACCAACAGTGGCACGTGAGCATCAGAACTTTACCACGGAGCAATCGAAGAATGTGGCCTGGTCTGATGAATCACGTTTTCTTTTACATCACGTTTATGGCAGGGTACGTATGCGTCGCATACCTGGGGAACACATGGCACCAGGATGCACTATAGGAAGAATGCGAGCCGGTGGAGGCAGTGTGATGCTTTGGGTAATGTTCTGCTGTGAAACCAATCAGGCATCTGCGGGATGTGCTGAACAAAACAAGTCCGATCCATGGAGGCCCCACCTCGCAACTTACATGACTTAAAGGATCTGCTGCTAACATCTTGGTGCCAGATACCAGAGCACACCTTCAGGGGTCTAGTGGAGTCCATGCCTTGATGGGTTAGCAAAAGGTGAACGAACACAATATTAGAAAGGTCACAATGTTATGCCTGGACAGTGTATACTATTCATTTAAACATATAACACACACGCACGCACGCACGCACACACACACACACACACGTTGGTCTATGTGGTTTACAGGGACTCTCCATAGGCGTAATGGTTTTTATACCGTACAAACCGTATTTTCTATCCCCTTACACTGCCCCTGCCCCTAAACCTACCCATCACAGGAAACATTCTGCATTTTTACTTTCTCCGGATGGTCAAGTTTGATCATCTTCTCGATGCTCCGCCAGGGCCAGCGAGGAGCTCCGGTGGGGCCGATCCAAGGACATCACTAAACCACCCAATCGGTAGTAGCGACGGGCGGTGTGTACAAAGGGCAGGGACTTAATCAACGCGAGCTTATGACCCGTGCTTACTGGGAATTCCTCGTTGATGGGTGTCGGGTTCTTCCAAAAACTTTTCAGGAGGCATTCATAAAGTAAACAAAATCTTGATTTATTCAAGAGGGAAAAACAAATAACTTATACAAGGGTCACATCAAATTAAATAAATAACGAAATGCAAGGGGGAAAAACAAAGTGAGCTCTGGGTCTCTGATGTTATATGACCGGGATCGCTCACCAGAACTGCCTCACCATCGAAACAAACTCATTTTTAAGAAATTAGACCAAACCATTGCATTACCCAAGGGTCTCACAAATATCTCATTTCATGGTTTTACCTTTTTGAAAAATATTCACATAAACAAACTCCAGAAACATATGAAAACTCACATGCACCATAAAGCAATAATAAAAATAAATATACACAAAATATTATACACAAAAATTGATCCATTCAAATGAACAAGAACACCCCTCAACAAATGATCCAAACACATATTAAACCAAACCCTACATTTCCCATAATTCCCCATTCCCCAAAATAATAATAAAAGGTTTCCGGAAATGGCACATCCGTTTAGTCCGATCTTCGCTCCATGCTGCAGTCATGGGCTTCGGCGAAAACCTCGGGTAAGGAAACAACTCAAACAAAATAAAATGAATATTACACTCATAACTTTGTCTAGTGGAATTTATTCATTCTCTAGCGTGCACTCTAGTCATGAATGGGCGCTATCTCCTTTTTAGATCTTAAATGCGCACATCCCTAGTAAAACCGTTTGGTTAGGATTTGAACAAATACATAAAAATAAATAAAGCACAAACAATCTTACAAAACCAACACAATGAGAATGTAATACCAAATATACACCAAAACAATAAATAAATACAATATATGAATATAAAGAGGGGGAAAAATAAGTCAAACAATAACATTTCAAAATAAATATTCAAAATAAATATATAGCATATATGTGTGGTCTTAGCCTTCACAATGGGAAACAGTTTCAATCCCCAGTCCCGATCATGAGCGGGTGTTCAGCGGTTTACCCGCGCCTCTCGGCGCAGGGTAGGCACACGCTGATCCGCCCATTGTGGCGTGTGTGCGGTATCTGATCGTCTTCGAACCTCTGACTTTCGTTCTTGATTAATAAAAACATTCTTGGCAAATGCTTTCGCTTTCGTCCGTCTTGCGCCGGTCCAAGAATTTCACCTCTAGCGGTGCAATACGAATGCCCCCGGCCTTCCCTCTCAATCATGGCCCCGGGTTCCAGAAACCCACAAAATAGAACCGGAGTCCTATTCCATTATTCCTAGCTGTGGTATTCAGCGGTGATAGGCGGCCTGCTTTGAACACTCAAATTTTTTCAAACTAAAAGCTCCGGGCCCCTGGACCGGACACCCAGCTAAGGGCATTCGGGGGACGCCGGGAGGCAGGGTCCGGGACAGGCGGTGGCTCGCCTCGCGGCGGACCACCAGCACACTCCCGAGATCCAACTACGAGCTTTTTAACTGCAGCAACTTTAGTATACGCTATTGGAGCTGGAATTACCGCGGCTGCTGGCACCAGACTTGCCCTCCAATGGGTCCTCGCCCATGGGTTTAGGATACGCTCATTCCAATTACAGGGCCTCGAAAGAGACCTGTATTGTTATTTTTCATCACCCGGGCTGAAATCATTGAGGTAGTTAATAAGCTCCTCGGTGGCAAGGCGTCGGGGGTGGATGAGATTCGCACTGAGTACCTTAAGTCTCTGGATGTTGTGGGGCTGTCTTGGCTGACACGCCTCTGCAGCATCGTGTGGCGGTTGGGGACAGTGCCTATGGACTGGCAGACCGGGGTGGTGGTCCCTCTTTTCAAGAAGGGGGATCGGAGAGTGTGTTCCAACAACAGCGGGGATCACACTTCTCAGCCTCCCTGGGAAAGTCTATGCCAGGGTACTGGAGAAGAGAATTCGGCCGATAGTGGAACCTCGGATTCAGGAGGAGCAGTGTGGTTTTTGTCCCGGTCGTGAAGCACTGGACCAGCTCTATATCCTTCACAGGGTGCTGGAGGGTTCATGGGAGTGCTGTACGATCCCTTTACGACCAGAGCAGGAGCTTGGTTCGCATTGCCGGCAGTAAGTCAAATTTGTTCCCGGTGCATGTTGGTCTCCGGCAGGGCTGCCCTTTGTCACCGGTTCTGTTCATAATTTTTATGGACAGAATTTCTAGACGCAACCAAGGCCCGGAGAGTGTCCGGTTTGGGGACCACAGGATTTCGTCACTGCTCTTTGCAGATGATTTTGTCGTGTTGGCAACCTCAAACCAGGATCTTAAGCATGCACTGGGACGGTTTGCAGCCGAAGCCGTGTGAAGCGGCTGGGATGAGAACCAGCACCTCCATGTCCGAGGCCATGTTTCTCAGTCGGAAAAGGGTAGCTTGCTCACTTCAGGTTGGTGGAGAGTTCTTGCCTCAAGTGGAGGAGTTTAAGTATCTTGGGGTCTTGTTCACGAGTGAGGGAAGGATGGAACGGGAGATTGACAGACGGATTGGTGCAGATTCTGCAGTAATGCGGGCGATGTACCGATCTGTCGTGGTGAAGAAGAAGCTGAGCCGTAAGGCGAAGCTCTCGATTTAGCGGTCAATCTGCATTCCTACTCTCACCTATGGTCATGAGCTGTGGGTTCCTACTCTCACCTATGGTCATGACGGAAAGGACAAGATCCCGGATACAGGTGGCTGAAATGAGCTTTCTCCGCAGGGTGGCCGGGCGCTCCCTTAGAGATAGGGTGAGAAGCTCGGTCACTCGGGAGGAGCTCAGAGTAGAGCCGTTGCTCCTTCACATCGAGAGGAGCCAGCTGAGGTGACTCGGGCATCTATTTCGGATGCCTGCTGGAACCCTTCCCAGGGAGGTGTTCCGGACATGTCCCCCCGGGAGGAGGCCCCGGGGAAGACCCAGGACACGCTGGAGGGATTATGTCTCCAGGCTGGCCTGGGAAGGCCTCGGGGTACCCCCGGAGGAGCTGGAGGAAGTGGCCAGAGAGAAGGAAGTCTGGGCGTCTCTGCTTAGACTGTTGCCCCCGCCACCCCGCCCCGGATAAGCGGAAGATGATGGATGGATGGATAGATCAACAGGCTATGAAATGAGGTAACAGGACTTAGTTCAGCTCTAGTCCACCTCATTTTATGGTGGGCTCACCAAGTAAGTATGGAGCCTTTACTGGGAGTAACTTTTGCGTAAATTCCCAACACCAAAGCAATATTTGTTTATACAGCCTTGCTGACTAAAGTAGTATGGGAAATGAGTTGGTAGACCGATGCTTTCTAGTTTGCTTTAGGAGCAAAGATTTCTGGTATGGGGTCGCCCTCTGCCTGACAAAGGTTAGGACAGGACATATTGCAGCCAATTCTGGTAACTCAGGAGCAGAGACTTCCCTAAACCCCTATTTGGACTGGATTAGTTTAACATGGGCAGATGGGGGAAAAGTAATTATTACCAGAGGTTCTCTGTGATTTTAGTCATGTACGAATGTGCCATCTCGGTAATCATTACGGACAATGTCAGTAAAGATTACCGAGACTTTTACCTTCAGTAAAAAGGTCCGGAAAAATGACCTTGGGTAATACTAATCCCGTTCGAATAGACCGGCTGTAAAAATGTATGGTAAAATAGTTTTTTTTTTTTTTAAGCATGTTTTGCGAGCATGGAGGCGCTTGGAAGCGTTCCGTTGCGTTGTAGGTGGTGGGACGACTCTTTAGCAAACCTATAGTATTTACCTTGTATCATTTAAAGAAAAAAGAAGTTTAAACCCATTAGATTAGAGGCACAACACTTATTTTAGCTCTTGGAATCAATCAGAATCGTTAGACTTGATCCAACTGTTTAATAAAACACACACATATATAGTTCAGACTGGTGCTCATGTTTTGTGTTTGCTCACGTGATAACAGCAATGTCATACGCACATGACGACAAGAAGGTTACTGTGGTGTGTAAAGCGAGTTACTTCTCCGACTTCTGCTAGTTTTACTGAGATGTATTATCCCGTCCGAATTGGCCATTAATATTACAGACGTCCTGAGGTAAAATTACTTCACCCCCACCTCCTCATGTTAAACTAATCCCGTCTGAATAGGGTTTAAGACACTAGCTGTGATTATTACGTGCAGATTCTTCGGTTGTTCGATTGAAAAGCTCTGAGAAAAAAATCAGCAAACTCTTTTAGGAAATCAACACAGGGCCCTGGAGGTCTATACACGCTGGCCAAAGCAAGAGATAGTAGAATTTTTCTTATATCTGAGAGTGAAACATTTAGCACAAGCATTTCAAATAAATGAACTCTGTGTCCTGTTCTCTGAGTAACATTAAGATTATCTCTATAGATATTTGCAACAGCGTCCTCATAACCATTCAGACCATGCTTGTGCTGAATTGTGGGATTTGTTCACTAATGGTTTGGTTTTCTGGCTTAATCACAGTAATCTTTATCTCTATCTATCTTTATATCTATGTTTGAAGCCTGAAATGTGGCAAAAGGTCGTAAAGTTCAAGGGGGCCGAATACTTTTCTATTCCTATGATAGATTTATTGTTTGACCTCACTGATCGGGAAATAGAAACAGTCTCTCTAGAATGCACTACACTCGCATTAATATCAGCTAACTATGTGGGTGGAACAAAGACATTTGTGCTTTGACTCACTAGTCATACAGTGTGCAGCGTCTTAGGCCCCGTCCACACGAAGCCAGAGTTTTCCCAATCCGATCTTGCGTCCACACGAGTGTCACAGACACGCCAGGCTCCCACGGCACAGATACACAGCGCACACTTTCACCTGAGTGTTAACCACGCACACCTGCAACCCATCACCACCACAATCACCAGGAGCACAAAAGGCACCCACACCCACGCAGTCACTGTCCAGTCTAATGAGTAGAAGGGGTATAGCGGTGGAAGGAGGTGAGGCAAAATCTCACGATAAAATAACAATAAATACATTTGCTACTTAACAGATGTGTTTTATTAACGCCTACACCTACCCAACCCTAAACCTACCCTTACAATAATGCAGATATGGTAATTAAATGACGCATTATTAATGTGCGCATGCCCAGTGCCCGTAGCTGTATCCCTTTAGTCTTTCACCGTGCCGGACGTAGCGTGATGATATCACCGTTTCACAAAATATACGGATTGGCTGTACACACGAAAATGCAAGATTGTCGTTTTCAGATTTATCCACCGGTTTCAGAAAATATCGGATTCATTCTTCGAAAATGCCGGATCCGTGTGGACGAAACACTGATACGCTACAAAATGTATAAGTATACAGCTAAACACATCTCCGTGTGGACGGAGCCTAAGAGGAGATATTTTCCAACAGAAGATCCGCTCGGATCCTGCTGGGGTGTAGGCCATCAGCACGGAAAAGCCTAGGCCACTCCCAGAAAAGATTGAGTTACACCATGACATCAACCATTCATTTAGAGCAAATAATCTACTGAACCTTTCAGTCCTCATCGATATGTGGGATGCGCTCCGGACATGATGACCCTCGTCGCGTGTGATGTTCTGCTTACCGTCTCCATCAGGCTCATGAAGTCCGTCTTCAGAACCTCCGTCTGCCATATCCTGATGCCGTTCATCTTCGCATTCAGCACAAATCGCTCCGACGCTCTCGTCACCATTCAGGATTGCCGGAATCTGTGCAGAGACAACAAGAACATGAGCACCAGGAAAACAGTGACTGCACACCTTACCTGTCCTGAGGCAGCATGGACGTGCCGAACGATGGAACTGCCGATAATCACAGCATCGCATTCTGACTCACAAAGAAGGGAAGAAGCGGTTCTGGATGGAGATCTCAAAGACCGGGGCGGAGGAGTGGGAGAGCCTGAGGTCTGTGCAGACAAAAAAACCTGCCTGGAAAGTTTTCAGCGCTGTTCGCTATTCCCATAGCTCGGCCTGTTGGTTATTTATTATTGTGGATTAATAAAACAACAAGAAAATTAATGAGCTAATAATAATGTAAACATTTACAAAGAATGTTTTAAAATAATGCTGTATTTGTGGCCACTGCTGAACTTTTTTAGATATATATGAATTATTCCTCCAGGAGGCGCTCGACAGTAAATAATAAAACATGGAGAAACTTTATTGAAAAAGGCAAGAAAATACATTTGGCAAATGGACAGCATTAGATTGAGCCAAAATGTTGGTTCTGATGGCTCTCCAAATATCAGATTCAGCCCCGGCGCCGAATCCTTGCCAGAAGATATAAGTCTATCAGCCTGAGAATTTGACTGAGAAAGCAGGAGACGAAGTGATGATCATAACAGAGCAGAGTTTGTTGAATAATCTTAGTTGCATATGTTTCAATGCTCAGAGTCTGTCCAGAAGTTACACCACTCAATGCTCTGGCTTCATCTGACCAATACATTTACAACAAGTGTTATTATACCAAGAGAAAAACTATGGAGAATTACTACTTCACAACATCGTCCTGTGATGATAAAAGCCTTGAGACATTCTGTGATCTCCTACTCGTGAAGACAAACATCCCTTCAAACACACAATCATAAGATTAAACAACAAGAGCAAGCAAATGAGGACAATAAGTCATAGAACACACAAAGTGACAAAAATTAACAATAATGACAACATTATTAAATGATAAGTGAAGTAAATCAGATCATAATAATCTGAATACATGAATGACTAATGAAATTAATATAAAAAAAACAAAGAAAATAAAAAAACACCAATGTAAGGTTGCTTTCTTCAAATACAACACAGGTTGTTGTTGAAAACCTTTAGATCCGTCAGCAGTATTAAAGTGAGATCTGTGTGACTCTTTATTATTTTATATCATTGTTGTATCAGAGAGAAATATAAACTTACAAATAAGATTTTAAAAATCTGACACTGAAAGAGAGCAGAAGCTCAAATAATCATCAGTATTTATGATGACAAAAACACACTTGAAGAATCTTTAAAGTTCAGCGTTCTGCTTTAGATTCAAGCACTTCCTGGAAAAGATGAACATATGAAGCCATAAATTAATAAATCTAAACCAATATTAATATATGCAAAATCAGTTTGTGAGAGATGACATCATCAATCGTGTACCTGATGTGTGAATATGAGCTTGATCTCGTTCAGCTCTTCTGGATCTGATGTCATAAACCACAATCATGACAGTAGCCACGCCCACCAGAGCAGCGAGGACCAATCGGATCACAGCTTCAGTGGGACCACAACAGTGGACTGAGGAATAAAAACATCAAACTGAGATCAGCTCAGTCAATAAACGCTAATATCAGCGCTGACATCAACTAATATCAGCGTTGCTGCCGTACCTGAACATGTGTGACAGAGTTGAGTGATGTCCAGATGTTGAGTCTGGTGGCTGATGGGATTGTTCAGCACACAGCTGTAGGTGTTTTTATCCTGATATTCCACCTCCAGAGGTAGAGAGAGACTGATGCTGAGATCAGACACACTGATGTTGGACAATAAACTGTTTCCTTTGTACCAGGAGAGAGTCACATGACTCACATTCACCGCTGATGAACACACCAATGAACAATATGATGATGATGATGATGATGATGAAGAACACTGAGAAGAGTTACTGCTGATGACAGGAACAGGCAGACGAGCTGGAAAACATCAGAGAATAAAGAGAAATGAGGATGAATGAAGATATTCAAGAAGACGAGGAAGAAACATCGAGAGGAACCAAGATGATCAAAAGTAGAACATTTAAAACTATTTAACAGAAAGTTCAATATAAACCTGCTGTTAATGTAAAACAGTAAGAGAATTAGTCATTTAAACTAATTATTCATGATAAGACACTTCTGTAGATCTCACTGTAATAAATAAAACATGTGAAACTGATATTTAACTCACCGTAGACAGAGAGACTGATATAAGAAGAAGGCCAGTAATCGTTGATCTGTAGTTGATAAAGTCCAGCATGTTTGATTGTGATGTTTGTGATGGTCAGAGATCCAGTTTGATTGTCCAGCTTCAGTCTGTCTCTGAATCTCCCATCAGGAACATCATCATATACAGTGAAGCTGTCGGCCGTTACATTGATTGCAGCGATTACAGGGAATCCAAACCGCCACTGAATCCGATCACCATCCTCCACTTCAGTGAGACCAGACTCTAGAGCGACTGAATCTCCCTCCGTCGCTGACACTGAATCATCAAACACACAGAACAAACAGAAACAGGGTTTGTCTCAGATCAACAGATTATAATGGTTTATTAAATTAAATAGTTCAACATTTGAAATAAACAATATCATAAAACAGCAAAAAGAAACAAAATTTTGTATGAATTATTTTTAACTTTGTCATTAAAAAACAGGTGTAAATGTTTTTAACTCACCACTGACAGAGAGAAAGAAACGAACCGTAATCATCTCATAGTTGTTCAGTAGTTCATAATATCCAGTATGTTTGATTGTGATGTTTGTGATGGTCAGAGATCCAGTTTGATTGTCCAGCTTCAGTCTGTCTCTGAATCTCCCATCAAGAACATCATCATATACAGTGAAGCTGTCGGCCGTTACATTGATTTCAGCGATTACAGTGACTTCGCCTTTAGTGAATCTAAACCACCACTGAATCTCATCATCATCCTTCACTTCAGTGAGATCAGACTCTAGAGTGACTGAATCTCCTCTGTTCACGTTCTTCACTTCAATCCCTCCTGAAGAAATGTTTTAATTTTAACCAGTCATTTATTACAGAAGCGACTGAAGCCATAAAACACATTAATTATTGTTATTATTAATATGAAAAGACAACAAAAGACTATGGGGCGCCGTTTGTAAAGCGGCTCACGCTGAAAATAACAGCAGCATTTTGTCACATTTAGCTACAAACAATGTTTAAAAAAACTGGTATGGATTTTTGACGGTCACTTTTTAGCACATTTACAACAATATTTATCAACTTGGAGATATTTTAAATAGTTAAATCTAAATATTAAATGTTACAACTAAATATTAAATGTTAAATATAAATATAAATGTTAAATATAAATATAAATATAAATGTTAAATCTAAATGTTAAATCTAAATGTTAAATCTAAATATAAATGTTAAATCTAAATATAAATGTTAAATCTAAATATAAATGTTAAATCTAAATCTAAATGTTAAATCTAAATGTTAAATCTAAATCTAAATGTTAAATCTAAAACTAAATGTTAAATCTAAATGTTAAATCCAAATCTAAATGTTAAATCTAAATATTAAATCTAAATCTAAATGTTAAATCTAAATGTTAAATCTAAATATTAAATCTAAATCTAAATGTTAAATCTAAATGTTAAATCTAAACGTTAAATCTAAATGTTGAATCTAAACGTTAAATCTAAATCTAAATGTTAAATCTAAATTTAAATCTAAATGTTAAATCTAAATGTTAAATCTAAATCTAAATTTTTAATTTAAATGTTAAATCTAAATATCAATGTTAAATATAAATGTTAAATCTAAATATAAATGTTAAATCTAAATGTTAAATCTAAATCTAAATCTAAATGTTGAAGCTAAATGTTTCGGGTCAAACTAAATATTTAACTAATATGCAAATTCAAAATGCCGAGAACCGGAAGTGCCAAAATAAAAGCTCGAAGAGACAAATAATTGACTGGAAATTGACTCTTGGACATGGATTATCGTCATAATAACTACCTAAATAATAAACACTTTTGGAGATAATATTTATGGTCATAATAGCAGCCACGAGGGGTCTCACTTTGACTGAATGTTATGTACCGATGCTCTCGGCTAACGCCGAATCGTTGGACATCTTGAACGACAGCCGTACCTGGTCAGGGGCTGGCGGGGAAATGGGCTCTTGTGGCGTTTAAGCATGCGAAGGTGATAGAGAGTGATGGCATGATGAGTGAAGACATAACATTCAGTCAAAGTGAGACCCCTCGTGGCTGCTATTATGACTACAGGTCATCATAAGTCCCGCACTTTTCATAAAAGTGACACTAGCCTAACTTACTCTTCAAATACAGTTTCTCCAAAAGTGTTTATTATTTAGGTAGTTATTATGACGATAATCCATGTCCAAGAGTCAATTTCCAGTCAATTATTTGTATTCGTTAGTCATTTGACGATGCTATAAACACACACTGACCTCTTCGAGCTTTTATTTTGGCACTTCCGGTTCTCGGCATTTTGAATTTGCATATTAGTTAAATATTTAGTTTGACCCGAAACATTTAGCTTCAACATTTAGATTTAGATTTAGATTTAACATTTAGATTTAACATTTAGATTTAGATTTAACATTTATTTTTAACATTGATATTTAGATTTAACATTTAAATCAAAAATTTAGATTGAGATTTAACATTTAGATTTAACATTTAGATTTAGATTTAAAATTTAGATTTAACATTTAGATTTAACATTTGGATTTAGATTTAACATTTATATTTAACATTTTTATTTAGATTTAACATTTAGATTTAACATTTAGATTTAACATTTAGATTTAACATTTAGATTTAACATTTAGATTTAGATTTAACATTTAGATTTAACATTTAGATTTAGATTTAACATTTAGATTTAGATTTAACATTTAGATTTAACATTTAGATTTAACATTTAGATTTAGATTTAACATTTAGATTTAACATTTAGATTTAGATTTAACATTTAGACTTAGATTTAGCATTTAGATTAACATTTAACATTTAGTTGTAACATTTAATATTTAGATTTAACTATTTAAAATATCTCTAAGTTGATAAATATTGTTGTAAATGTGCTAAAATGTGACCGTCAAAATTTCATACCAGTTTTTTAAACATTGTTTGTAGCTAAATGTGACAAAATGTTGCTGTTATTTTCAGCCTGAGACTCTTTACAAACGGCGCCCCATAAAAGACTGATAAATTGCTTCAGAAATAATCCTGTTCGATGGTTTTCTTCTCAAAGTTACTTTAGTGAGTCTTAAACTAACATTTAAATCTTGAGCTCCTGTGAGACTCAAACCAGTGTATCATATTATTTTACTATCATTGAGATAATATTATATTTTGATCAATGTTTTGAGCCTGTTTTTATTCTTATATTGTCCATTTTCATTGTAGTTAAGGTTTTAGTAATTCTGTGTTTGTGTGATTGTTAATAGTTTTGGGGGTTTTATAGGCCCTGTGTAGTTTTTATTCATTTTATTTCAGCTTTAGATATTTTAGTACATCAAGTTAAACTTCATTGAGAAATGTTTCCTTGACAAATAGCTGAAATAAAATGTTTTTAACTTCAGTGAACATTTATATTATTGAACTAAAACTAAAATGTTTTTCCAGCTCTTCTGGATCTGGGGCCTGGACCATGATGGTAGTTTAACAAACTCAGGGTTACAGGATTAGTTTAGAGTTGACAAAACCAAACCAATCTATTCAGGCTTTGATCCTGAACAGCCAATCACACGCTCTGACATCAGCAGAGAACAGCCAATCACACGCTCTGACATCAGCAGTAAACAGCCAATCACACGCTCTGACATCAGCAGTAAACAGCCAATCACACGCTCTGACATCAGCAGTGAACAGCCAATCACACGCTCTGACATCAGCAGTGAACAGCCAATCACATGCTCTGACATCAGCAGTGAACAGCCAATCACACGCTCTGTCATCAGCAGTGAACAGCCAATCACACGCTCTGACATCAGCAGTGAACAGCCAATCACACGCTCTGACATCAGCAGTGAACAGCCAATCACACGCTGCGGTTCAGTGATGCTTGTTCAGTTGCTCTCCACCGACTGCGCTGACCAAAAGCACGATGGGAAATGACTAGCTGATGACACAGCTTAATGCTCATTGGTTTAAACAACCGTGATGTAAGGTTGTTTTTTTAAATATTTGATTTTAAAACTCTGATCTGATGTTTTAATGTGTATAAATTATGTGTGAATATTCCCAAACTCTCGGACAGTGCGATCTTTCTGAGGGTTATGTGATTGTTGTCATATTAATAAAAATATATAAAAACGTGTGTAATTAAAGTAAAAATGCTTGATAAACAGGCCTTTCGAAAGGAAATAAATAACAAAAACTTTGACACACACACACACACACCTGATCTCTCTCACACACACACACACACACACACGTCTATATTACCAAGAGGGGACCTGACCGATGTCTACCTATCCAACAGGGGACCTCCATAGACTCTAATGGAGCTGTGTGCGTGTGTGTGTGTGTGTGTGTGTGTGTGTGTGTGTGTGTGTGACCGATGTCTACCTATCCAACAGGGGACCTCCATAGACTCTAATGGAGCTGTGTGCGTGTGTGTGTGTGTGTGTGTGTGTGTGTGTGTGTGTGTGTGTGTGTGACCGATGTCTACCTATCCAACAGGGGACCTCCATAGACTCTAATGGAGCTGTGTGTGTGTGTGTGTGTGTGTGTGTGTGTGTGTGTGTGTGTGTGTGTGTGTGTGTGTGTGTGACCGATGTCTACCTATCCAACAGGGGACCTCCATAGACTCTAATGGAGCTGTGTGTGTGTGTGTGTGTGTGTGTGTGTGTGTGTGTGTGTGTGTGTGTGTG
Organism: Pseudorasbora parva; assembly: GCF_024679245.1. NCBI lineage: Eukaryota > Metazoa > Chordata > Actinopteri > Cypriniformes > Gobionidae > Pseudorasbora > Pseudorasbora parva. Next base: position 3,066,325 of record NC_090185.1, on the reverse strand, counting down.
TGTGTGTGTGTGTGTGTGTGTGTGTGTGTGTGTGTGACCGATGTCTACCTATCCAACAGGGGACCTCCATAGACTCTAATGGACCTGTGTGTGTGTGTGTGTGTGTGTGTGTGTGACCAATGTCTACCTATCCAACAGGGGACCTCCATAGACTCTAATGGAGCTGTGTGTGTGTGTGTGTGTGTGTGTGTGTGTGTGTGTGTGTGTGTGTGTGTGTGTGACCGATGTCTACCTATCCAACAGGGGACCTCCATAGACTCTAATGGAGCTGTGTGCGTGTGTGTGTGTGTGTGTGTGTGTGTGTGTGTGTGTGTGTGACCGATGTCTACCTATCCAACAGGGGACCTCCATAGACTCTAATGGAGCTGTGTGTGTGTGTGTGTGTGTGTGTGTGTGTGTGTGTGTGTGTGTGTGTGTGTGTGTGTGTGTGTGTGTGTGTGTGACCGATGTCTACCTATCCAACCGGGGACCTCCATAGACTCTAATGGAGCTGTGTGTGTGTGTGTGTGTGTGTGTGTGTGTGTGACCGATGTCTACCTATCCAACAGGGGACCTCCATAGACTCTAATGGAGCTGTGTGTGTGTGTGTGTGTGACCGATGTCTACCTATCCAACCGGGGACCTCCATAGACTCTAATGGAGCTGTGTGTGTGTGTGTGTGTGTGTGTGTGTGTGTGTGTGTGTGTGTGTGTGTGTGTGTGTGACCGATGTCTACCTATCCAACAGGGGACCTCCATAGACTCTAATTGAGCTGTGTGTGTGTGTGTGTGTGTGTGTGTGTGTGTGTGTGTGTGTGTGTGTGTGTGTGTGTGTGTGTGTGTGTGTGTGTGTGTGTGTGTGTGTGTAGTGTGTGCGCTTTTGTGTAAAAGCAGGGTGTTGTGATGCGTCTAGTGCAGTACTGTGGGATGAGAGGTAAGATGCATGCCTGTTTGTTTACTTGCTTGCCAGCCTCTTGCTTACAGCTAACTGCCGCTGGCTAGCCCCTAGTGGTGAATAGGGAAGCAGCTACGGTGTAAGTCTACCCATGCCAGTACAAAGCCTCTCCTTCACCAAGACTCCTGTCAGGCCTCCACGTGGCTACACACGGTAACTGGGTGCCTTGCGGCCTCAGGCTAACTTGACAGGGGATCTCGGAGCTGCGGTGGTCCCCAGAGGTCATTCCACGATCAACCACCGCCCCGCTGTCTTTCGGGTTAGTCTGGTAAGACTAAGACTAGGGGAGCACACCCTGAAATCAAAGCATGTGCTGGTAGGCGTACATTAAGGCAGTTCTCCAACAGACCGGATTTCTGGCAGCCTCCTGCAGCTGGGGGGGGGGGGGGGGGGACCGGTCGTCCTGGATTCTTTCCTTGCCATTGGATTACATCCCCCTACAGCAAAGTAGTGGTGTTGGAGCAGGCGCATCTCTCTCACCACTTAAATCACTTCCTTGCGCAGGTATCTTCTGTTTATCTTGTGGTGTTTCTTCAAGATTCTCTTTCAAGTCCACTGGCGATGGAGTGCTTGGTAACGGGGGCAGGACTGAATGATCTGGGAGTCCTTAGCTCAGACTCTGCACAGTGGCGACACGGGGTATATGGTCGTCAGTAGCTGGAATGAGTGGCAGCTGCTCCCGGCAGACCCCTGTGTGTCTGAGCAGTCCTATTAAGGAGTCGCACTGCTCACCCCAACTGGGGAAGGATCTAGAAAAGGTGATCTAAACATTGTCCACTCAGATCAAACCTGGATAGGATACCGCACCTATCAGGTCATTCCGTTTCAGCGGTCGAAAAATTCAAAAGAAATATATTCCATTACGCATAGCAACATGGAACATTAGAACTCTCCTGGACTCAAACTATGGCACTAATCGACCTAGTCGAAGGACAGCATTGGTTGCTGCTGAGCTTAAGCGTTACAACATTGACATAGCTGCATTAAGTGAGACCAGGCTTCTGGGAGAAGGATCATTAAAGGAGGAAGGTGAGGGCTATACTTTTTTTTGGAGAGGATACCCTACAGGAGGACAGCATCTGCATGGCGTTGGTTTGGCCATTAAAAATAGCATCCTCCCAAACCTTACTGAAGCCCCAATTGGCATCAGTGAAAGGCTAATGTCACTCCGCTTCCCTCTTGTTGGAAAGCAATATGCCACTATTTTCAGTGCTTATGCACCTACTCTTCCATCAGAAAAAGAGGTGAAGGATAGTTTCTATGAGACATTGGATGAGGCCCTTAGGAAAGTTCCACAAAATGATAAAATCTTGCTGCTGGGTGACTTCAATGCAAGAGTAGGAAGAAATAGTGATATTTGGGATGGAATAATTGGACATCATGGCATTGGAAATGTAAATGCCAACGGATTAAGACTCTTGAGTCTCTGTGCTGAACACAGCCTTATCATCACTAATACCATGTTTCAATTAAAAAACAAATATAAGACCTCTTGGTTACACCCACGATCCAAGCATTGGCATCTGCTAGACTATGTCATTGTCAGACAGAATGATATGAGAGATGTGCTCTTAACTCGAGCTATGAGAGGAGCTGAGTGCTGGACGGATCATCGGATGATTGTTACCAAGGTAAACCTGAGGATCCAGCGGGCAGTACATCTTAGAAAGGCAGCGTCAGGGAAGCTAAACTGCGCAAGGCTCCAAGATACTGAAGTACGGAACAACTACCGATGCTCTGTTGCTAAGAAACTTCAGGACATTGAGCCTCTTCTCAGGAATGAAGAGACAATTGACAGCAAATGGAGTTACATAAGTACATCTCTTTATGATGCAGCAGTTGAATCTATTGGAAAGCACAAGAAAAAAAAACAGGATTGGTTTGACGAAAATTCCACACATATTACCACCCTCCTTAAAAAAATGCATATTTCCCATAAAGCCTTCCTTAATAATCCAACTTGTGAAACTCTTAAGAAGGTCTGGCACGGACAGAGAAAAGCAATGCAAGGGACCTTGCGGCAACTGCAGAATCAGTGGTGGATATCCAAGGCCCAGCAGATTCAATCCTTTGCAGATAAGCATGATATGCATAATTTTTATAATGCAGTTAAGGCCATTTATGGCCCAATATCTTACTCGATCTGCCCCTTGAGATCAGCTGATGAACTGACCCTCATTAAGGACCAAACAGGTATTGTTCAAAGATGGGGAGAGCATTTTCAAGCCTTATTAAACCAAAAGGCATCTGTTGATCTTACAGTGCTGGAGGAACTACCAACTTTACCAAGCATTCAGAGTCTTGATGTTCCACCTTCTTTTTCTGAAGTGTATGCTGCAATCAAGAAATTGAAAAACAGCAAGTCCCCTGGGCCTGACTGTATTCCTGCTGAGCTCCTGAAGGAAGGAGGGTACCTCTGCACAAGGGCAATCCATCAGTTCATCACCCTAGTGTGGCAGCAAGAAAATATTCCCCAACAATGGAAGGATGCAAATATTGTCACAATATATAAAAACAAGGGTGACAGGTCCATTTGTGAAAATAGTAGGGGTATCTCTCTTCTTTCAGTTGCAGGTAAAGTTCTGGCAAAGGTAATGCTCCATAGACTTGTTAATACTATCTCAGAAAATCTATTGCCTGAATCCCAAAGCGGGTTCAGAGCAGGTCGAAGTACAGTGGACATGATATTTACCACACGCCAGCTGCAGGAGAAATGTCGCGAACAACATAAGAACTTGTTCATTGCTTTTGTGGATCTTTCCAAAGCCTTTGATTCTGTAAATCGTGACATCTTATGGGAAGTGCTTTTGCATTTTGGATGCTCTGTAAAGTTTATCACATTGCTACGACAGTTCCATGATGGGATGACTGCCAAAGTGACATTGGGTGGACTAGAATCTGCACACTTTGCAGTAGGCACTGGAGTAAGGCAGGGCTGTGTTCTTGCACCAGTCTTGTTTAACATCTTCTTACTGTGTGTCACAAAGCTGCTGCATAAAGAAATGGAAGAAGAAAGTGGCGTTACAGTGGCTTATAGACTGGATGGTAACCTGTTTAACATCAGGAGGTTCCAGGCAGTCACTAAGCTTCAGTTGGTTCGAGTGCTGGAATTGCAGTATGCAGACGATTGTGCCTTGGTGTCACATACTCCAGAAGACTTACAGAATACTCTTAATGCTGTTGTTAAAGCATACAGCAGGATGGGTCTAGCTGTGAATATCAAGAAAACGGAAGTCCTTTGTCAGTGGTCCTCGGATCCTCCACAAAAGCCACCAGTTTTCACTGTTCATGATTCCACACTTACTATAGTGCCACACTTCAAATATCTTGGCAGTTATCTATCAAATGACTGTAGCATAGATCAAGATATTCAATATAGGATCAAGCAGGCTGCATCTTCATTTGGGAGGTTGAGGAAAAGAGTGTTCAGTAACACAAATTTAAATCTCCACACAAAGATTGCTGTTTATCGGGCAATCTGCCTCACCGCCCTTCTGTATGGTTCTGAGACATGGACTATCTATGCTCGACATCTGAAAATGTTGGAGTCTTTCCACATTAGATGCCTGCAGGGTATCCTTAAGGTGACTTGGCAAGATCGAGTGCCACATGTTGATATCCTGAAAAAAGCTAACTGTTGGAGTATAGAAGCAACTCTAATGCTATACCAACTTAGATGGCTTGGTCATGTGGTGAGAATGCCATCAAGTCGCTTTCCACGTAAGGTATTGTACGGGCAATTACATCTTGGATGTCGTTCTGCAGGAGGTCAAAAAAAGAGACTGAAAGACCAACTAAAAGCCTCTCTTAAGGAGTGTGGGATGAACCCCTTATCCCTGGAAAGTAGTGCCGCAAACCGTACACTCTGGCGGCAAACATGTCAGAATGGAGCACAAAGCTATGAAGCCAGGAGAATTGAACTTCGCCTGTCTAAAAGAGATCAGAGAAAACAGGCAATGCTTGTTCCCGCACCCCCAAGGCAATCCGGAGACATTTTTACATGCCCTGTCTGTAAAAGACAGTGTGCTTCCCGCATCGGACTTTACAGTCATCAAAGAACACACAAGTCATAGAAGAAGTCATCATCGGACATCGATGGACTACCAGAGAGTGTGTGTGTGTGTGTGTGTGTGACCGATGTCTACCTATCCAACAGGGGACCTCCATAGACTCTAATGGAGCTGTGTGTGTGTGTGTGTGTGTGTGTGTGTGTGTGTGTGTGTGTGTGTGTGTGTGTGTGTGTGTGTGTGTGTGTGTGTGTGTGTGTGACCGATGTCTACCTATCCAACAGGGGACCTCCATAGACTCTAATGGAGCTGTGTGTGTGTGTGACCGATGTCTACCTATCCAACAGGGGACCTCCATAGACTCTAATGGACCTGTGTGTGTGTGTGTGTGTGTGTGTGTGTGTGTGTGACCAATGTCTACCTATCCAACAGGGGACCTCCATAGACTCTAATGGAGCTGTGTGTGTGTGTGTGTGTGTGTGTGTGTGTGTGTGTGACCGATGTCTACCTATCCAACAGGGGATCTCCATAGACTCTAATGGAGCTGTGTGTGTGTGTGTGTGTGTGTGTGTGTGTGTGTGTGTGTGTGTGTGACCGATGTCTACCTATCCAACAGGGGACCTCCATAGACTCTAATGGAACTGTGTGTGTGTGTGTGTGTGTGTGTGTGTGTGTGTGTGTGTGTGTGTGTGTGTGTGTGTGTGTGTGTGACCGATGTCTACCTATCCAACAGGGGACCTCCATAGACTCTAATGGAGCTGTGTGTGTGTGTGTGTGTGTGTGTGTGACCGATGTCTACCTATCCAACCTCCATAGACTCTAATGGAGCTGTGTGTGTGTGTGTGTGTGTGTGTGTGTGTGTGTGTGTGTGTGACCGATGTCTACCTATCCAACAGGGGACCTCCATAGACTCTAATGGACCTGTGTGTGTGTGTGTGTGTGTGTGTGTGTGTGTGTGTGTGTGTGTGTGTGTGTGACCAATGTCTACCTATCCAACAGGGGACCTCCATAGACTCTAATGGAGCTGTGTGTGTGTGTGTGTGTGTGTGTGTGTGTGTGTGTGTGTGTGTGTGTGTGACCGATGTCTACCTATCCAACAGGGGACCTCCATAGACTCTAATGGAGCTGTGTGTGTGTGTGTGTGTGTGTGTGTGTGTGTGTGTGTGTGTGTGTGACCAATGTCTACCTATCCAACCGGGGACCTCCATAGACTCTAATGGAGCTGTGTGTGTGTGTGTGTGTGTGTGTGTGTGTGTGTGTGTGTGTGTGTGTGTGTGTGTGTGTGTGTGTGTGTGTGTGTGTGTGTGACCGATGTCTACCTATCCAACAGGGGACCTCCATAGACTCTAATGGAGCTGTGTGTGTGTGTGTGTGTGTGACCGATGTCTACCTATACAACAGGGGACCTCCATAGACTCTAATGGAGCTGTGTGTGTGTGTGTGTGTGTGTGTGTGTGTGTGTGTGTGTGTGTGTGTGTGTGTGTGTGTGTGTGTGTGTGTGTGTGTGTGTGACCGATGTCTACCTATCCAACAGGGGACCTCCATAGACTCTAATGGAGCTGTGTGTGTGTGTGTGTGTGTGTGTGTGTGTGTGTGTGTGTGACCGATGTCTACCTATCCAACAGGGGACCTCCATAGACTCTAATGGAGCTGTGTGTGTGTGTGTGTGTGTGTGTGTGTGTGACCGATGTCTACCTATCCAACAGGGGACCTCCATAGACTCTAATGGAGCTGTGTGTGTGTGTGTGTGTGTGTGTGTGTGTGTGTGTGTGTGACCGATGTCTACCTATCCAACAGGGGACCTCCATAAGCCCCGTTTCCACCAAAATTACCCGGAACAATTTGTACCAGGAACTTTTTTACAGGAACTTTTCTCCCCCCCAGACCTGCAGCTGTCTGCGTTTCGACCGCGATAAAGTTCCGAGAAGATTAGGCAAATTAGTCCGGTGATGTAGGACTGCGCGCGACTGTTCCTCCAAGCCAGTGACGGACAAGGGCTGTCACTTTTTATTCGATATTCGAATATGCATTCGAAGATGACGTGAAATATCGAACTATAAATAAACTATCCGGTTTTTAAAGTGCCATGTAGCGCAATTTTTTTTTTTTTTTACTGTCGGTGCGTTTACATGGAGCACTGTAATCAGTTTAAAAGTCCAATCTGAAGGAAAATGCTCCATATAAACACCTCAATCGTAATAAAAATGCCCAAACTGAATGAAATTGTAATCGTTTTGAGATGGGTGGATAAATCTTTTCATGAATCGATCAAACGCAACATTTCACCATGTGAATGACCTGACCGGATTACTTTTGAGTGTGCGTCCTTATGTGATGTACACAGCGCGCGCCTTCACCACTGAAGAGCACACGTCGCGCTCATGCTCCAAGCATGAAAAGAGAGGAAAATACATTTTTCTGAGGGATAATCTTTTTATTTCATAAGAAGTTATGAAGATAATGTTGGCATAATGACACTGTCCCTAAGCCTATGTAAGCAAACAATCAACTTCTTCAACTGTGCCTGACATTAGAATTATTTTTTTCTGAGATGATTATTACACTTTACAACAAATGAATAGCTTTTATAAAACCGTAAAGTCCTGGTGGCCGTTGAGAGTTGCTATGGCATCCGTAAACACATTCAGCTGCTGGAGATGACGGCGTTGTAGATAATTGAATATATTCGAATGCCTTGCTTGATATTTGATATCCGTTCGAATTAGATTTTTTTCAAAAATGACAGCCCTAGCGGACAGTAATCATTTTTGTGTGTACCGATTGAAAGATTTGGTGGATTTAGTTATTATAAGCTATTTATTTGTTTAAATAATCATCTCAGAAAAAATAATAATTCTTCTGTCAGGCGCAGTTAAAGTAAAAAAACTGCCTGGGGCAATATACGCTGTGTCATTACTCCAACATTATCTTCATTATCTTATAACTTACGAAATAAAAAGTTAACCCCTCAGAAAAATTAACTTTCCTCTCTTGTCAACATGAGCGCGGCGTGTAAGACTTTTAAAAATGCCGAGTTGAACCTAAATGCTGCGTCAGCTCAACCAATCAGCATGTTCAGCGCCCAAGTCCCGCCCTCGAAAGTTCCTGAACTTTGAAAAAGTACTACCCCGCGAGCAGGGCCGTTTGGAGGGGGAAATATTTACCCGGAACTTCATTTATACCCTGGTTCCTGCGGTCTAAACACACGAAGTACCACTCAAAGTTCCTAGTTCCTGGGTAAAGTTCCTGTGGTGGAAACGGGGCTATAGACTCTAATGGAGCTGTGTGTGTGTGTGTGTGTGTGTGTGTGTGTGACCGATGTCTACCTATCCAACAGGGGACCTCCATAGACTCTAATGGAGCTGTGTGTGTGTGTGTGTGTGTGTGTGTGTGTGTGTGTGTGTGTGTGTGTGTGTGTGTGTGTGTGTGTGTGTGTGTGTGTGTCCGATGTCTACGTATCCAACAGGGGACCTCCATAGACTCTAATGGAGCTGTGTGTGTGTGTGTGTGTGTGTGTGTGTGAGAGACCGATGTCTACCTATCCAACAGGGGACCTCCATAGACTCTAATGGAGCTGTGTGTGTGTGTGTGTGTGTGTGTGTGTGTGTGTGTGTGTGTGTGTGTGTGTGTGTGTGTGTGTGTCCGATGTCTACGTATCCAACAGGGGACCTCCATTGACTCTAATGGAGCTGTGTGTGTGTGTGTGTGTGTGTGTGTGTGTGTGTGTGTGTGTGTGTGTGTGTGTGTGTGTGTGTGTGTGTGTGTGTGTGTGTGTGTGTGTGTGACCGATGTCTACCTATCCAACAGGGGACCTCCATAGACTCTAATGGAGCTGTGTGTGTGTGTGTGTGTGTGTGTGTGTGTGTGTGTGTGTGTGTGTGTGTGTGTGTGAGACCGATGTCTACCTATCCAACAGGGGACCTCCATAGACTCTTATTGTCAGGTACACCAGTGTATTTACATTTGTGCCTGATTGTATGAGCTGCCTATTCAAATATAGTTTCTGCTCTCTAAAATCCCCCCGAAATACTTTGTTCTTGAGATTTTAAGAGTGAGATTTGATTTCTTGCACCAATTACAAAAATAAAATAAATCAAGGACTGGACAAGCAGAAATTGTTCTCTGGGCACACAAACTCGTGAAACTGTGGATCAACATTGCTTTAGCACAACATGCATTCAATGGCAACATCTTTCAATTTACCTGAAATCTTTTCTCACTTTGACACAAACACAATCAAAACTTTGTTCTACAAGCCAATCCGCACATCCTTACATGCTGTTTTCAAAAGTGTTAAACTTATGGACAAAACAATAACATAATACAAAACTGAATGAGACAGCAATTTACAACATGTGTACAGTAATACTGTAATGTAATTTATCCTGCTAAAAAAATCAAACACTATCAAAGCAACTTTGATGAAACTGAACACACAGTGTCAGACCATTACCGTCCATTCAAAAGAGGAAACTGAGGAATAATGTTGTACTGGAATGTAAGCATGCAGTGAATTATGAGCAGCAGAGAGTGTCATTCTAGTTTTGTAAAGACATTTTAATTGTATAATGTTCCTGATGTTAGTGTTGGATGTAAACCTGTGCTGCCAGTGCTCTGGAAGAATGAGTTAACTTAAATTAACTGCTGTGAAGCTGAAAGTTGGTTAGCAAATTTATAAACTCCTCACTCAGTTCTCCTAAAGATTGGGAAATGTGTCCTAGCGATTGTAATTTCATTTCATCATGTAATTTAATTTAATTTGGTCTAGGACACAGGTAACAGTAGTGAGGTTCTGTGTCTCACCTGTGAGAGTCTTCATGCATTGAAATGTAAATTACTGCTGGGGGGTTGAGCGGCAAACTCAACACACACACTATTCTCTATTCCAATATCAAGAGCACATCTAAACCACCAGCCCAAACACATTACAGGTGAAAGCACAAATAAATACAAAAGATATGATCCACATGAAATAAACAGTGCTTTTCAGGACGGTCTCTCAGTAGTTGTAATATATCACTGTATTGTCCTCACTGTAAAAAAAAAAAAAAAATTATATATATATATTAGGGCTGTACTAGAATAATCGAATATTCGAATATTCGTTCGGTGAGGTGGTATCCGATTTTCAGTTTTGAGATTCGAATATTCGGGGTTTTTTTCAACACGTGACTTCCGTCGCGGACTCATTCTCACTCATGCTTGAAATAATACTAATAAATAAAATAAAAAAACACCGCAACATGCTTTCAATAAAAGCATCGCGCATTTTAAAGATTTAAATTAACAAAAAGTGAGAATAAGACAAAATAAATCCCTTATATAGAATAAAACTAATTGTAATAGATATTACATTTTGTGTCATTTTAAAAACAATTCATTTATTCTTATTCAACTGTTTATAAGCATGCTACCGTGTTCTTTATTTATTACAGTTCGTTGAAATCACTGTGTGTTACTAATTTAATTTCTGTTTTGGGATTCATTTGTTTTAAAGAAAGGTTCGTTATTAATACCTTATTAAAGTTCTTGCTCTCAACAGACTTTGTGTTTTGTATCACTTGTGCACTGTGCGTTTTCGGAGCAGAAACCTGCCCGTGTAATGCATACCGGAAACTGTTCTATTTAAAAGATTATTAAATGTTTATTAATATTTAAAGATTGTGTGCCACCTGATCATATTGCACCAAATGCAACACTGCACTCCACTGGGTCTGCCGCAACACATTTACGAAGCCGAAGAGTGAAACGTGAAGTCGTGAAAGATGATACAAATGCAAACCGACACTATTATTATATATTTAGCCCCACCCACCGAAGCTTCGACTATTCGATATTGATTGCCACCTAAGCTTCGAAGCTCAAAAAATGGCATTCGAAACAGCCCTAATATATATATATATATATATATATACAGTCTTGTTCAAAATAATAGCAGTACAATGTGACTAACCAGAATAATCAAGGTTTTTCGTATTTTTTTTATTGCTACGTGGCAAACAAGTTACCAGTAGGTTCAGTAGATTCTCAGAAAACAAATGAGACCCAGCATTCATGATATGCACGCTCTTAAGGCTGTGCAATTGGGCAATTAGTTGAATTAGTTGAAAGGGGTGTGTTCAAAAAAATAGCAGTGTGGCATTCAATCACTGAGGTCATCAATTTTGTGAAGAAACAGGTGTGAATCAGGTGGCCCCTATTTAAGGATGAAGCCAACACTTGTTGAACATGCATTTGAAAGCTGAGGAAAATGGGTCGTTCAAGACATTGTTCAGAAGAACAGCGTACTTTGATTAAAAAGTTGATTAGAGAGGGGAAAACCTATAAAGAGGTGCAAAAAATGATAGGCTGTTCAGCTAAAATGATCTCCAATGCCTTAAAATGGAGAGCAAAACCAGAGAGACGTGGAAGAAAACAGAAGACAACCATCAAAATGGATAGAAGAATAACCAGAATGGCAAAGGCTCAGCCAATGATCACCTCCAGGATGATCAAAGACAGTCTGGAGTTACCTGTAAGTACTGTGACAGTTAGAAGACATCTGTGTGAAGCTAATCTATTTTCAAGAATCCCCCGCAAAGTCCCTCTGTTAAAAAAAAGGCATGTGCAGAAGAGGTTACAATTTGCCAAAGAACACATCAACTGGTCTAAAGAGAAATGGAGGAACATTTTGTGGACTGATGAGAGTAAAATTGTTCTTTTTGGGTCCAAGGGCCACAGGCAGTTTGTGAGACGACCCCCAAACTCTGAATTCAAGCCACAGTACACAGTGAAGACAGTGAAGCATGGAGGTGCAAGCATCATGATATGGGCATGTTTCTCCTACTATGGTGTTGGGCCTATTTATCGCATACCAGGGATCATGGATCAGTTTGCATATGTTAAAATACTTGAAGAGGTCATGTTGCCCTATGCTGAAGAGGACATGCCCTTGAAACGGTTGTTTCAACAAGACAATGACCCAAAACACACTAGTAAACGGGCAAAGTCTTGGTTCCAAACCAACAAAATTAATGTTATGGAGTGGCCAGCCCAATCTCCAGACCTTAATCCAATTGAGAACTTGTGGGGTGATATCAAAAATGCTGTTTCTGAAGCAAAACCAAGAAATGTGAATGAATTGTGGAATGTTGTTAAAGAATCATGGAGTGGAATAACAGCTGAGAGGTGCCACAAGTTGGTTGACTCCATGCCACACAGATGTCAAGCAGTTTTAAAAAACTGTGGTCATACAACTAAATATTTGTTTAGTGATTCACAGGAAAATGTTTGTACAAAATAGTTTTGAGTTTGTACAGTCAAAGGTAGACACTGCTATTTTTTTGAACACACCCCTTTCAACTAATTGCCCAATTGCACAGCCTTAAGAGCGTGCATATCATGAATGCTGGGTCTTGTTTGTTTTCTGAGAATCTACTGAACCTACTGGTAACTTGTTTGCCACGTAGCAATAAAAAATATACTAAAAACCTTGATTATTCTGGTTAGTCACATTGTACTGCTATTATTTTGAACAAGACTGATATATATATATATATTATTATTTTTTTTATTTATTAGTTAATCATTTTTAAAGTTACTTTTTCTTAAAGTGTATGTTAAAATAATTTTGTATTAATTTGTCCACTTAAGAGTAAAAAGTCCTGAAAGAGAGCTCAGTTTAGCATTCGTGGACTGTCATAGATACAGCTTTCAGGACTTTTTAAATATAACTTTAAATAGCTCAGATTTTATTCATTTGAACAAAGAATGTCATATACACTTGGGATGACTTGAGGGTGAGTAAATCATGGGCTAATTTTCATTTGTAGGTGAACTAACTGCTGTAAACTGGGCCCACAAACACAGTAGACCCCCCCCCACACACACACACACACACACACACACACAATTTACATTTTAATAATAATAAATAAGGGAAGACTTGAAAACCCAGTTTGTGAACCAAAGGCCAACCTAGAGGAAAGGAAAATCAAACCTGAGATCTCCTTCTCAACTCACATCTTTCTCCTAGACAGAAATGAGATCAAGTGAACATCAAATTGAGACATAAGGCTAAGTCTCCTGCTTCTCACATGTTTATCCTGAGACAAAAAATGACATTCTCTCATGTTTATCTCCTCTAAAGTTTCATAAGAGATCTCAACAACATCACATACTGTGCTCTGATTTGTCTCCTTGGCTAGAGAGACTGGATTGCTCAAATGTGTCTCCTCTAAAGTTTCAGAAGGGATCTCAACGATATCGCACGCTGTGCTCAGACTCTTCTCTTCAGCTAGATACTCTGGAACTCTTACTTTTGTCAACTCTAAAAAGTTTCATAAAAGATCTCAATAACATCACACACTGTGCTCAGAATATTCTCCTTAGTTAAAGTCTCTGGCACTCTCAAATTTGTCAAACAAATGTTGGTCACTTATTCAAAACTCTTCACACAGTGATCACAACTTCAGTCTGTGCAAGCTAAACTGAGGATCATTGGCACTTGATTTGAGACATGAATGAAGTGTTTTGTTAGTTTTTGTGGATGTTGAATGTGAAATAACTGCTGTGAGGCAGAAAGTTGGTTTGGAGAATAAGTTTTAAAAATGACCAAAGTATTGAGAAATGTGTCCTAGCGATTGTAAAAACTGTAATTTAGTTTAATTTGGCAGGTCAAATCCCAGCATCTTCTCTAGTTTATCTGAGAAGGGTTCTGCCACATTGGTAGTTTGAGCTCTATTGGCCTGTGGTTCACAAACTGGTTTTTCAAGTCTTCCCTTATTGAAATGTAAATTGTGAGTGGGGGGTTGAGGAGAGAAACACACAGGCGTCGTGATTTACTATCTAACAGGGGACCTGAGTCAGTGTGTGTGTGTAACGTAATCACTATTCAATAATGACCTGCATTTAATACATTAGAGAGCTATTTCTGCTTGATTTAACCCTTTAAACTCAGGTATTTCTGTAAAAACTCTAAATCTTTACAGTGTGTTTGTGATGATAAGAAATGTCACAGCAAACACACAGGCGTCGTGATTTACTATCTAACAGGGGACCTGAGTCAGTGTGTGTGTGTAACGTAATCACTATTCAATAATGACCTGCATTTAATACATTAGAGAGCTATTTCTGCTTGATTTAACCCTTTAAACTCAGGTATTTCTGTAAAAACTCTAAGGGCCCTATCTTGCACCCAGCGCAATTGACTTTGTACACCGCCGCATGTGTCATTCCTATTTTACACCCACGCAAAGCGCGCTTTTCCCTCCACAGAAGCACGTCGCTAAACTAGTGAATGAACTAGCGCTCCCTGGGCGGTTCAGCGCAAAAAAGGAGGCGTGTTCCGGCGCAAACAATCCCTGGTGCTATTTTGCTCTTCCATTAAACAATTGCGCCACTGACCAGAAAAAACTAGTCTAAAGTCAGCGGGGCGTTGTTCATTATGCTATTTTAAGGGCGCATACTTGACCATAATGTATAGCGTGCACAACGCGCAGACACTTTGCTCATGAAATCTACAGATGCAACAGTTATTTTTGCAAATCATAAATTGTTACACTAAAAAAATATTAACACGAGATGACGGAAATCATTGTGGTGTGCCACGAAGATGTGAAAAAAATATTCAGGCTAATTGTAGTAATTAAGGATCAGACCTGTTTGCCCAATAGTGGCAAGACATATCTGTATATAAGGACATCTGACAAACTGGTTTGTCCGTCAAGAACCAGGAGAGAAAAAAAAAAAGAAAAAAAAAGAAAAGAAAAAAATCGACTGAAAAACTGAAAAAACTGTTTAACCGACGCTATTTTGGGTGGGTTTCTCCCCATCCCCATACAACACAACTCCTCTGTCTTTCACTGCTCTTACAAGAACATCAGTCTCCTCGGCTGTGAACCGCTCCTGGCGTGCGCCTGGTAAATACGCCACAATAATAGCGACCCATAATGGAACTTGCGCAGCTGCTTTTAAAGGGAATGTTGGATGACGCTCTGATTGGTTTATTCACGTTACGCCCAAACCACACCTATGAATAATGAAGCTACTTCAGACCAACCCATTTTAGATTTGCGCCGGGCGCAAGAGTCATTTATCCCGCCGGGAAAAGAGCAACAGCGCCGAGACCCGTCCACAAAGTTACCTGCGCTTCGCGCTTTGACACTTGTGTTTCAGGTCGTTAAAATAGGGCCCTAAATCTTTGCAGTGTGTTTATTACAGCAAGAAATGTCACAGTAAACACACAGGCGTCGTGATTTACTATCTAACAGGGGACCTGAGTCAGTGTGTGTGTGTAACATATTCACTATTCAATAATGACCTGCATTTAATACATTAGAGAGCTATTTCTGCCTGATTTAACCCTTTAAACTCAGGTATTGCTGTAAAAACTCTAAATCTTTGCAGTGTGTTTGTGAAGATAAGAAATGTCACAGCAAACACACAGGCGTCGTGATTTACTATCTAACAGGGGACCTGAGTCATTTTGTAAATCATAAATAAATCAAAAGTGGTTAGTTTAAAAAGCTCATAAATGTATAAGGTGGTAAGATGGGCCTTTTACATCGGCCAAAAGTCACACATTATTTTTACAAATACTTGGCTAAAATAAAATGTTTTTAATAATGTCTATGTTAACACTTGTTTAAAAGAACTTTAGATGCAAAGTTTGTCCCATTTACCGTACCTTTTCTGTTTGATAAATAAAATAATGCATTATTTTTCAATAAATATAGGCTACTGTCATTAAAATGTTATATATATAAATACAGAAACAAAAAAATATTTACAAAAGCATTGAATGAGATCCCTTAATAATTGAATAAAGTTTTACGGTCTGTCCACGGCCCTGATGGATGGTATTTACTATATTTATTTGTAGAAACTGAAGACACACACATTTTGATGGCAGATGTATTTCTAATTACATCCTGGTTGTTTAGATTTTTTAATCGTTTTTTCTTGGATCCTGTAGTATTTAATTTTAAAGTAATGCAAAGTTTGAAACTAGTCAGGGTGTTTAGTAAAGAGATATAATCTATATAATGTTTGTTCCTTTAGTCAGCAGCCTGTTAAACAGCAGCTCTAGAGTCAGAGGACAGCAGGCCATTCAAACAATAGAGGAGTGTGTGTGTGTGTGTGTGTGTGAACGACGTGTGTTTAAGGGCTATTACAGTTCCTGCTCCAGCCTACAGGGGAGCTGCTGAGCATGGCCTTAAACACTCACACACTCTTAGGTCCCCTCTTGGTCAAAATTTTTAAAAATTCACCAGTGTGTTTTTTCTTGATTTCAACATGATTTAAACACACACACCTGTAGGTCCTTACTTGGTCAAACATTTAAAAAAAAAAAATCACCAGAGCATTTCTTTAGTGTTTTACTTCATTTTCACATGATTTAAAGCATGACCAACAGGGGACTTGAAAAATGTCCCCTCTTGGCTCAGAGGTCCCCTGTTAGATAGGTAGACAAGTACACACACACACACACACGATCTCGCAGATGTCTGATCCACTACGAGAAGAGAGAACTGTAATCTCTCACACACACACACACACACAAACACACACACACACACCTGATCTTGCAGGTGTCTGATCCACTACGAGAAGAGAGAACTGTAATCTCACACACACACACACACGATTTCGCAGGTGTCTGATCCACTACGAGAAGAGAGAACTGTAATCTCACACACACACACACACCTGATCTCGCAGGTGTCTGATCCACTACGACAAGAGAGAACTGTAATCTCACACACACACACACACACACACACACACACACACACACCTGATCTCGCAGGTGTCTGATCCACTACGACAAGAAAGAACTGTAATCTCACACACACACACACACACACACCTGAACTGTCCGGCTTGTTGCTGTGTGTGTGTGTGTGTGTGTGTCTACGTTACGTGGTTGTGTTTCTCCTCATGATTCTCCTGTGTGTTGTGTGGATTATTAGATTAAAGACGGTTCTTTGAGTTATTTCCTGAGTCGTGCGCTTCACTACAGCCACCGTTGCTGACACTAACAGTGAATGTTAATCTTCTCCAACTCATTTAACCAGTAATTTATCACATGATACAGAACAGAAGCAACTGAAGCCATAAAAACACATTTAAAACTCACCAACCAGACGCCACAAACAGAGCAAAAGTAATTTGAGGAACATTTTCTTCATCGGTGCACTGAAAAGCCCACGATAGCGACTCTTAAAATGGCTGCTAACCCTCAGATTGATCTGAAACACTGAACTGTGATATTTATCTGGTTGTGTGTGAATCCTCCCCTAACCTCAGTAAGTTTCCACTCACACATCCGTCTCCTTTAACATCACGGAAATCAACACGCTTTTGCTGATCTTACTTTCAAATGAATTCTGGCCCTGAATGAAAACTAGGGGCTCCGCTCCTGCCTTCATCTTCAGGCTGGAACTGCAAGCATCTTGTGAAAAGTGGCATAATACGTCCCCTTTAATATCATTTCAAAACTCAGTGTATCGTGGAGCCTCTGGGGATCCCCACCCCTATAAACTACTAGTATACGTATAAGTTCACTTGTAGTAAAGATTCAGGACAAATGAGAAACATGGTTGTGCACTTAAAGTTTGCTACTGTTACACTTATAGTACACTTAAACATATACTTTTATATACTAAAAGTGGGCCAATTGAGTCCCAAGCAGTACTGAAATAGTGCACTTACAAGTATACTACTAGTACATTAATATTAATATACTTACTACATGAAGTACACTTAAAATATACTGGAACATTACTTAAATACACTTAATAAAATTAAAGAAGTATACTTTTTTTTCCTAAGGGTTGTGTGGAGAGGAAGATATGAGCTTCTTATCAGAAAGATAAAATGAAGAGACGCTTCAGCCACAAACTACTGACACGCACAGAGACGACAAACATCCAGCAGACGGTTTATCCACCCGCCAGATCAGACCAGACACACTGATGTTTGAACCGATTAAATTAAATGGAAAAAACATCACATGACTAATTTGACTCAAAATCCAGTAAATCACATGTATAATAGTGTGTGTGTGGGGGGGAGGATGAGGAGCTTGGGGGTCCTTATAATATAGCCATCATAAAATGTGTACTCAGTTTGTTGCATTTGGGGCATGCTGACCCCTGACCCCGCCAAAAGCACCAACAGTGGCACGTGAGCATCAGAACTGGACCACGGAGCAATGGAAGAAGATGGCCTGGTCTGATGAATCACGTTTTCTTTTACATCACGTTTATGGCAGGGTACGTATGCGTCGCTTACCTGAGTCGGTGTGAGGTCCAAAAAGGTAGTTTTCCTGAAGGCAACACCATGTCATAGAGGGTTAAAATACATTTACAATAAACAAGGACTGGTATATCTTACCTAATGCAGAAGTAGTCTGGCTATTTCTGAGTTGTGTAGATGTCCACTATCCTCTTTTTTGATAAATTTGCAGTCAAAGCGTTCTTTATGTGCAGTAGGGAAAGATCCAAGAATCTGTCCTGAGCCATTGAGTGGCCAGTGAACGGTCCATAAAATTACCCTCCGCTCCAGAGTCCACGAAGACTTGACAACTGTGTGACCAGTCTGCCCATTGCACTCTTTCCGGCAGGAGAGTGGCGGACGAGGATTTCCTCAATCGAGCCGAGCTCGACTCACCTGCATGGGCTCGGGATCGTTGAATGGGCTGACCGTGTCCCTCTGAAGGGGGTCGCACACTGGACGCGGAGCTCGGCGGCGCGCCACGTCTTTAAAATTCGAACACATTGTTTTCAATGAGTGAACGCACACCGGTGGCGGCATTCGGCGCCTGTCCGCGGCGACTCAGGAAGTTGTTCTAAATCCTGCCGCGCCACAGAGCGCCATTTCAAGGCTTTATATTAAAAGTATATTATCGTTAAGGTATACTGATTTCAACCTTTGCTACAAGACACATTTGTTTTACATTCTGAGTTCAACAGCTTGAATAAAGTCTAAACATATTTTGGGGAAATGTATAATAAACGTAGCCTTTTAAAATGTGCGCGTCTGGTGTGCGATACCTGAGACGCTGCGTGGCGCGCCGCCGAGCTCCGCGTCCGGTGTGCGACCCCCTTGAGAGTAGTCGACGGACTCGAGAGATTCTTCACCGGTCCCGCATCTCCAGTCTGGAATCCACCCGAAGTGCCAGGTCTATCAGATCATTGAGACTCTTGGGAAGGTCTAAGGCATAGATCTCTTTATGGACACGGTCAGCCAGCCCATGCAGGAATCGGTCCCACTGCGCCTCCTCGTTCCATTTGCTCTCAGCGGCCAAGGTCAGGAATTGAATGATGTACTCAGATACATAATGCTTGCCTTGATGTTGCGGGCCGCCTCGCGACCCGTGGCAGCACGGTCGAACACAAGTCTGAGATCCGCTGAGAGCGCCTGGAACGAAGAGCAGCAACGATGATCATTAGGTGGTAAAAGTTTGGATATCTACAGAGAGTCTGAAATTGTCATCGTAGGTGCACGTCCACTGTGAGAGACAAACTCTAAATAAAAAAATCCAGAAATCATAATATATGATTTTGAAACTATTTATTCATATGATACAGCTGCAAATAAGTATTTGAACACCTGTCTATCAGCTAGAATTCTGACCCTCAAAGACCTGTTAGCCTGCCTTTAAAATGTCCACCCCCACTCCATTTATTATCCTAAATTAGATGCACCTGTTTGAGGTTGTTGGCTGCATAAAGACACCTGTCCACCCCAAACAATCAGTAAGAATCCACCTAACATGACCAGACCAAAGAGCTGTCCAAAGACACTAGAAGACAAAATTGTACACTTCCACAAGGCTGGAAAGGGCTACGGGGAAATTGCCAAGCAGCTTGGTGAAAAAAGGTCCACTGTTGGAGCAATCATTAGAAAATGGAAGAAGCTAAACATGACTGTCAATCTCCCTCGGACTGGGGCTCCATGTAAGATCTCACCTCGTGGGGTCTCAATGATCATAAGAAAGGTGAGAAATCAGCCCAGAACTACACGGAAGGAGCTGGTCAATGACCTGAAAAGAGCTGGGACCACCGTTTCTAAGGTTACTGTTGGTAATACACCAAGACTGTCGTATGCGCTAGGAGAAAGAACAGAGGATCCAGTTGCGAAAAAGATAAAAGTTTATTCTCTCAAGACACCAGAATTATAGATCAGAAAGTCACAAGGCTGATAACAGCAGAGTCCATAGAAGCGTCGCTGGACACTGAGAAGCTTGTGAAGCAGGGAGGCAATCGGGCAGACGCGGCCGGCTGGAACCGGAACCGGAGCGAAGCAATCCCCACGAAGAGCACGACAGACAGGAACACCAGGACACACTGTAACGATCTGACACAAGACTGAGTGGCATAATATACTTAGTGGATAAAGAAGTTATTTAGATTTTTTTGCGCACAAAAACTATTCTCGTCGCTTAGTAACATAACTGTACAGCCACTGCAGTGAGATGGACTTTGTAACGACGTTTTTAGTGCCTCTATGGGTCGAGTGAGTAAAAAATGTACTGAATGTCAATGAAGGCCTATCTGAAGCCTTTCTCAGCCATCAGCTTTCAACTAAAATATCTTCTTTTGTGTTCCGAAGATGAACGAAGGTCTTACGGGTGTCTAATGACATGAGGGTGAGTAATTAATAAGATCGTTTTCTTTTTTGGGTGAACTAACCCTTTAATATCATTTCAAAACTCAGTGTGTATCGTGGAGCCTCTGGGGATTCCCACCCCTATAAACTACTAGTATACGTATAAGTTCACTTGTAGTAAAGATTCAGGACAAATGAGAAACATGGTTGTGCACTTAAAGTTTGCTACTGTTACACTTATAGTACACTTAAACATATACTTTTATATACTAAAAGTGGGCCAATTTAGTCCCAAGCAGTACTGAAATAGTGCACTTACAAGTATACTACTAGTACATTAATATTAATATACTTACTACATGAAGTGCACTTAAAATATACTGGAACATTACTTAAATGCACTTAATAAAATTAAAGAAGTATACTTCTTTTTCCTAAGGGTTGTGTGGAGAGGAAGATATGAGCTTCTTATCAGAAAGATAAAATGAAGAGACGCTTTAGCCACAAACTACTGACACGCACAGAGACGACAAACATCCAGCAGACGGTTTATCCACCCGCCAGATCAGACCAGACACACTGATGTTTGAACCGATTAAATTAAATGGAAAAAACATCACATGACTAATTTGACTCAAAGCCAGTTAATCACATGTATAATGGGGGGGGGGGGGGGGGGCAATGTATATGGGGGTCTATAATTCTTCTATAGAATTGTTATTTTGGAGGATAAAAACATTTTTTAGGAGCTTGGGGGTCCTTATAATATAGCCATCATAAAATGTGTACTCAGTTTGTTGCATATGGGGCAGCATAGCTGCTGACCAGTCAGGGTGACCATGCTGACCCCTGACCCCGCCAAAAGCACCAACAGTGGCACGTGAGCATCAGAACTGGACCACGGAGCAATGGAAGAAGGTGGCCTGGTCTGATGAATCACGTTTTCTTTTACATCACGTTTATGGCAGGGTACGTATGCGTCGCTTATCTGGGGAACACATGGCACCAGGATGCACTATAGGAAGAAGGCAAGCCGGTGGAGGCAGTGTGATGCTTTGGGTAATGTTCTGCTGTGAAACCAATCAAGCATCTGTGGGATGTGCTGAACAAACAAGTCCGATTCATGGAGGCCCCACCTCGCAACTTACATGACTTAAAGGACCTGCTGCTAACATCTTGGTGCCAGATACCACAGCACACCTTCAGGGGTCTAGTGGAGTCCATGCCTTGACGGGTTAGCAAAAGGTGGAGGAACACAATATTAGAAAGGTGGTCACAATGTTATGCCTGGACAGTGTATACTATTCATTTAAACATATAACACACACACACACACACACACACACACACACACACACACACACACACACACACACACACACACACACACACCTTTGCCGACCTCCTAAATGTCTCTCAAACCAGATTCAGGGATCCAGTCTTCCTGACTCTGCAAGCTCACCGTCCTCACTCTCAGAAGGAATGACTAACTGCTCAATCATGGTCCTTCTGCTCATAAAATGTTCTTGTTTCTATTTCCTGCAAGTATCAATAGATAGTAAAAACACTCAATATTGGTGCATTCATTCATTCATATTGCTGGAACAAAAGTGGCCTAACTGCACAGTGTTGCCCTGAGGACACAAAAACAACAACACAGTTTTAGTATTTAAATTAAAATTTTAACAAAGATGAAGAAAGGTCTTACGGGTGTCGAAATACATAAGGGTGAGAAATTAGTGAGCAAATTTTCTTTTTTGGGTGAAATAACCCTTTAACGAATCACACTCCATAAAGACAGAGCATATTTAGGCCACGCCCACACCTGGGGGAAAACAATCCAACACTCTCCATTGACTTTGTATTGCGTGAAGTCTTTTCTTACTTATAACAAGAAACAGAACAATGTCTAAAAGCTGATATGTGACAAGGTGTGCAGCAAACAAGCTAAAAAACACAGAACTAAGTTTTTATAAGCTGTCGATCCCAAAAAACGAGCGTTTAAGGAGACAAAAGTGCATACAGGCAATAAGACGTGAAGCTTCAGCGGGAAGAATGGGTCAATTTTGGGATCCTGACACTCAGTATGTCTCAGTATGCCTACGTGTGCAGTAAACATGTTGTCAAATATCCAAATGTCAGTTTTATATATTATATTTCCTGTCGCTGATTACTTTCCCCTCCAGTGGGCGCAGTTCTCAGTGTAATATAACAAGTCGCGCTCTGACTCAAGTGCCTGTATCCACTTTTGTGTCCTTAAAGGGGCGGTGAAACACTCAGTTTCAGTCAATCTCATGTCAATCTTGAGCACCCATAGAGTAGTATTGCATCCTTCATATCTCCGAAAAATCTTTAGTTTTATTATATTTATAAAATAAATATAGGCTGTACCGAGTCTTTCCGGAAAAAAACGAGCGCCTGGAGGCGTATCGTGTGGGCGGAGCTAAAGAATGACAAGCGCAAAGCGGTGACGTCCTCAAGCGTGGAGAAGAAAACGTTCCTCTAATAAACCACGGCTATCAATCAGATTCAACTAATACAGATATGATCCAGAATCAGATCCGGAGGCTGAAATAAACTGAACAGGAGAAGCAGCAGCAGCAGGACGTCCGTCTCTGTGGTGTGGACTGTATTTAGTGGCCTGTCAACATTTGTGTGTGTTTACTCGCAGTTTATGAGGACATGATTCGGTTTATGGACTATTGTATGCGACGAGACCTTAGCAGTAGCAACCAAAACGGTTTTGCACGTCAGACTAGTGTAACGCTATACAGAGAACAACAACGGAGTCCGTTAGCGCATTTGAATGACGAAGCACGCTTTGTGAGAACGCTAGGTTTATGTTTGGGTGGTTTTACAATAAACAAACTGACACCTATAGTGGTCAGCTAAACAAATGTATTTAAACACACACCATAGATCGCATGCTCCATTGATAAATGAACTAACGTTATACACGATCGTGTTGTTTACTGATGTTTACTCACGCAACGATAGCCAACAACACAGACATTTGAAGCAGTTTTACTCACCGCCTGTCTCCAAAGCACGACCGTGAACCTTTATCGCTGGGACCGCTCCGTCAAAAACACACTTCTTTGGTGACAATGTTTATTTGGTGAAGTCCTGACAGCAGTGACCGTGGAGATCCACTTTTGGGACGGGCCTGTAGCGTGATGTTGTGAAGCTTCCCGTCATTTCTGCGTTCAAATCGGTTCAAATGCAGCGCTGCCTTCCCAGAATGCTGTGCTGAAGCGTTGAAGTCGCTCGACGTCACCCATAGGAATAAAGTGGAGCGCGACCCATCAGAAGTGTTCACGGACGAGTGGATCTGCAGCTGAGAGAGTGTTTATGGGCGTGCATTTCCTCTCTCGCTCTAGTCACGCGCGCGCACCTACCGGGAGAAGAGCCCGTACGGCCCATACAAGGACCTTCCGCTCTACACTGTAAAAAGTAATAAGTTGACTTTACTTGGAAAAGCTGTGGAAACTGATTGCCTCAAAATTTTCAAGCAAATTAGGTCATCATTTTTGACTTGATAATACTTACTACTACTTTGTAGAGTTATCTTGTGTATTTGTAGAGGTAACTCAATTTCAAAAGTTCAGCCAACTTACATATATAAGTTGGAGTTTGTAAGCAGAACTCAAACAAAATAGTTATTTTAACTAGTTCTTTTAATGTCTGCTTGTTCATTTTACTAGAAGAATGTGTGGAAACTGATTGCCTTAAAATTCTCAAGTAAGCTGAACTTAACACTCAGTTAAGTAAGCTTAATTGCATCAAGTTGATCTTACTTAAACCCTTCAAGTTGACATAATTCTATCTGTGAGCTGAGGAAGTGTACTCCCAGAATGCATTGCAGCATGAATAAATTAATCACAGGGCAATCGTAACTCTGTTTTATTATTTTTGGCTTTATTTTACCATTTAATTTGCTGTCTTTTGTCAGTATAACCCCAATAATGACAGCAAATGAACTTGTAATGGACTTATTAAGTGTAAAAAAAAAAAAAAATGTTACCATTGTTGTGTTTTGCACGCTGAATGTTGAAGTCTGTGTATGACTCAAGCATGGTAA
The DNA here is from genome assembly GCF_024679245.1 of Pseudorasbora parva. NCBI lineage: Eukaryota > Metazoa > Chordata > Actinopteri > Cypriniformes > Gobionidae > Pseudorasbora > Pseudorasbora parva. The sequence goes on along the minus strand of NC_090185.1, from coordinate 3,041,710 downwards.
ATTGTTGGATATTGTCACAAATATAGAGGCATTATATCAACACAATTAAAAATTTGTCAGAAGTGTTAGCAATAAAATGTTAAAATATCATTAATTGGTATCACATATATATATTTGTGTGTGTGTGTATATATATATATATATATATATATATATATATATATATATATATATATATATATATATATATATATATATATGTGTGTGTATATATATATATGTGTGTGTATATATATATATATGTGTGTATATATATATATATGTGTGTGTATATATATATATATGTGTGTATATATATATATATATATATATATATATATATATATATATATATATATATATATACTTATTACTTCCCTTCCTTTGAAATCTGTGATTTCGTGTTGCATTGCTGCATCAATAGGAAGAGATTTATAGTAATATAAATTAAGTTCCAAGTGCCCAACCAAAGGGACACTGATCACCATAATGGTGAGAAATTTTAGGAAATCAACATAAATTTATGAAGTCAGCTTATGTGATGCTTTCCCAAAGTATTTAGTTGTATTTTTAATAACATTCAAGATGACTGTAAAATGAGTGAATGCAACTAAGAAGAACGATGACTGCAGAAGTGGAGGAAATGAGTGAAAAGTCTATTAAGAATTGCCCCGCCTCAATCTTTTGCCCGCCCACCTGTTTTTTGTGTGTGTTTTTTTCCTTTGGCAAAATGGTACTCAAACCAGTCAAGTAATGTTTACTTGGATTTTCGAAGTAACAAAGGCATAGCATGCAAACAGTTCAGATTACTAAATAGTTTTAAGTAAATTCTAATTATTGTACATTAAGTAAGTTTACTAAAAAGTCTTAGTAAGAACAGCTGTTGGATTTAACAGTGTGAACATGCATTTAGTACAACACACTCAACATTCTTAAGTACAATGTACTAAACTTGCATAGTTTAGCTATCGCATCCACCTAAAAGTTCACAATACTCAGTGTATTCAAGTTAAATCAACAAATTTTCCAAAATCAGTTAATTTTACAAGTTTTTCTTTAGTAGATTCAACAATTACTTTTTACAGTGTATCGACGTCAAGCCGACCCATACTCAAAAAAAACTCTCCGAAACTTGTGAGAAACCGGAAGGAGTATTTTTGACACAGAAATACTCCATCAAACGTCCAACTTAGTTTTTTAAACTTTGTCTATGTTTAGGATGGGAATCCAAGTCTTTAACAGTGTAAAAAGCTCAGTATGAATGAAACAGCATTTCACCGCCCCTTTAAACGTTCATTTTTTGGCTCAACAGCTTATAATAACTTCTGGCTTTTTGTTCCTGGGTTTTTTAGCTTGTTTTCTGTACACCTTGTCACATATCAGCTTTTAGACATTGTTAGTTTTTTTGTAGTAATTCAGAAACGATAAGGAGGCCGCTTCCCGCAATAGAAAGTCAATGGAGACGGTTGGTTTGTTTCCCCCCCGGTGGGCGTGGCTTTCACATTATGACGCGTGTCGCTCTGTCTCTATTAGGCCTGATTCAAAATCTCTACAACAGAGGTGATCATGAGATTAAATCTTACTTACTACTCTCTTCTTCGCTTGTCTCTGCTCTCGGTCTTCTATAGCAGCTGATCTGAAGGGAAAAACAAATGAATTAATATTTCACAAAAAACAAGCAGATGGTGATGAATGATTTGTTTTATTTTTAAGAATTATAGACTGCGGAGTACAATGAACCTGGTGGGTAATATAATAAAAACCATTCACATCCTCAGCAGTTTCAGATGAACACTCATAAGCATCCCGTTTTACAATTTAATCTTTGTACTTATCTGTAATTAAATATATTTTAGAAAATAAAAAAGGCACAAAAATATCAACGCCAATCTAATGTTGCCATAGTTAGCTCTCAGCTCAAGACAAAGTACATTTATGTTCATAACAGTTATTTCAAACTTTTCAAAGATCATTTACCTCAATACAATGAAGTCACATTTCTCCGGAAATCAGAAATAAACAACTACATTTTGCAAATAAAAAGAATGTTAATGTAATCTTGTAACTTACATGTTAAAATGACTTAATTATGCTTTCTGCCGATGCATTTTATAGTTGTTTTAAGACAGAAAAATGTCACCACATCACTTTTAAACAGATTCATCAAAGTCTTTACAAAGGGACCTTCTATATTATGATCACCCAGTGCTGAAGTTGCAGATATCTAACATTAGCTGGTGTCGGTATCATGATAACTGTTATCACTGTTAGCTAGCAAATGCATAGCAGCCTAGGAAAACACTGAACAGTGAGCTATTTATGCAAAAAGCAACTAAAACTTACCAGTAACTTCTGTGGGCAGTATCTTCATCTCTTCGTGTCTGCTTCGATTAAATGTAACGTAGACTCACTGTATTCCGGACATCACGGTATTCCGGACACTTGAACTTTTCCGCGATTTCTATAAATAAACACTTCCTGGTCACGGCATCTATATATATCCATGTGATCTTTGCCTCCTCCTCTTTCAATTCCAACATACATTGTGTTCACAGAGCCAGTCATTTTAAAGAAATTAACGCTAGTTTTTAACGTGCACCAATGACTGTTCAGAAAATGGCGGGGGGAGGGTTTTCCGGCTGGACTAAGGGAAGAGGGGAGAATACCTTGGCTCTTAAAACATGCTTACCTATGGTCGCCCACCAGCAAATTACACACAAAAACATTCTTATGGTCTTATAAAATAATTATGAGTTTAAATTTGCAAATATTTGTACATTTTAAAGGCATATAAACTTTCAATGAGGCACTTTGAGCGACATGAATTTGAGTGGCAGCTGCGCATCAATGCAACCTCATTAAAACACCTCAAGTTAAATTAACGTTCATGTTAGATGCTGTTTTAAAAATCATTTCAACACATCTGCGTAATTTCACGTTATCTGGTTAACGTTAGGACAGCACACACTAATAATAACATGCAATTTCACAACATATCAAGCCATTAAGTTAACATATGTTTAAGTTAACATTACTTATAATTAAGCCATAAAAGTAACGTTAATAACATTAATCATAACGTAATTTCTATGACAATAAGTTATTTGAGGACCAAATAAAAATGAATCTAGACCATTTTATAAAAGGAACTTTTAATAACATAAAAAAATGAACATCAAAAAATGCATTCAGGTCTCCCCCTTTCACTAGTGTGTCCTGGCCTCTCTCCTCGCCTGTTAAAAAGAAAAACATAATGCTTTAAAAACACTTGAAGCCATAATTACAATAACTCACAACAGTATTGTAACATTACAATTTTAACATTAGGCTAAGTTACAGAAAAGCTTAAAAATGCATGTCTTCTTCACCATTTTGGACTGTCATGTGCTTCACAGGAGCAATCGTCAATCAAAACAGTGTATAGACACTTATAAATAATAAATATACAACATATGAAGATTAATATCCTTATTTTACCAACTTATAGTTGTTAAAATGTTTGCGTTTTATATTAGAAACGACTCCTCCTTACCTGTCCGAAACACAGTGAGTTGAAAATTTCAGCCGTCCGGAACACCGTGAGTCCTAACGGTAATCCGGACACTGCGTCTCCTTGCAGTTTTTTCAAGATTTCTCCAAAATGATTCGTCCAAAATGTGTCAATCAAACTTTGAAACGTCTGGAAGGCATGTCCCCAGAGACAGACGAACCAATCAGGTTTATTTTACCGCGGATTGATATCTTACGGGACTTTTTACTGTGCAACATGTCCGGAATACAGTGAGTCTACGTTAGATTTGAAAAGCTTGGTTCTGATGGTCAGATTGAATGTAGTGTTAACGTAAGCTGAAAACAAAAGAGAAGCGCTGTTACAATTACATTTTGTGTTAGAAATACAACTGGCACAAAAAGTAACGTTAAGTAAATACAAATCTTACCTGGAGTCAAAAAAATAATGAGAGCTGTACGTTACTCTCCGATGAAAGACAACTTGCCTGAAGAAAACTTTCAAAAAGCTTGTTGAAAAAAACAACAACAACTAAAAAACATCGCCACAGTAATCCATATGAATCACATGGTTTCCTCCAAGTCCTCTGAAGAGACACGATCGTGTTTAAATTTAGATTTGTTTTATCGCATTCAAGCAACACGCACAAACGCACAGCATATCTGATCATCTCTGAGGAGAGCTCATTATTATGAGAACCAATCAGAGTCGTTCAACGGCTCTGGAACCAATCAGGTTTAATCATGTGTGGTTTGAATTTAAACACAAGAAAAAACGGGTTTTTATTAAAGATTTATAATTTATGATCACTGTCAGGCCCGGACAGTGATCATAATTTTTTTATTTTATTTTAAATAATTCTTATTTTATATTATTGCTTTTACTAAAGTAATAATTTTCGAATTCGGCCTTCAATAAAATTATTATTAATAATAAAAACAAATAAATCACGAATCTGTTAGTCTGGTCTTGGCCGGCTTGCCTCAGCCAAACGCGCGGGCAGCACCCGATGATGGAGAAAGCGGCAGGTCAAGCAGAGAGGGAAAGGGCAAAGAAAAAGAAAAAGAAGGCACTCAAAGAAGAAGCAGCAAAACGTTGCAAACTTACTGACCTGTTCAGGGCTTCAAGTGAAGGTCAGTTTTATCTGTAAATACAGTTCTTTTTTTCTGTGTTAAATTAGTATTGAACTGCTAGCGGACGTTAGCGGTAGCACCCCTACCTACTATCGCTAAAAGAGATGAATATTATTTAGTGTAAAGTTACATTAGTAATTTAGCAGACACATATTCACATTATGTAATATTGATAGGTACTGTGAACAGGGAGGAGCAATAGTCCAGACAACAAAAGGACAATGCTTTTCCCATCACTTCGGAAAGGCATTTACTTTGAATAAAAATGAAGAAATGTTCCAAAAGCAATGTGTTCGCATATTGCATAAGTTTCCAGTCAACTCGCTCCTTGTCCAATAAAAACAACCCACATAATCCGTCTTCTTCATGAGTAATCTTCCTTTAATCTTGATTTGTTAATAAATTAAGCAAATATAATAAATATTATCTTAAATCCTAAATATTACGGATGCAGTAAAGAAAAGGTGCGACTCCACTCTCTTTCGCATGATTTATAGTCGCAATTCTTAAAGGGCCAGTCTACAATTTTAACATGCAACATATTTTAATGTAAAATTAGAGAATAATTATCTAAAAAGTACACACAAATAAATAAAGTGTACAACCTAAACACAAACACTTAAAGACTGAAATGCACCACATAATGTGCAATATTTGTCAGTGAAAATAATTAGGGATAGGTGTCCCATTAAGGCTGCATTCATTTAATAATTTGAATTAATATAATCATTTACACGTATTATTAGTGAATCATGTTAATGTATAACAATACTGAGGTGCAAATATGTTTCTGTCAAAAAGTATAAATTGCATGTTATTACTATTTACACATATTGCAAAGAACTGCTCCTTTTATATGGTGTAAATCTAATCTATTTTCACTGAAGCTATTTCACTTTGTAAATAGTATCTACAGCTTTTTTGTTTTGGGAACATGGGGGCTCATCAGGACTGCAGTGCAGAGGGCCAGGAGATGGTGCATTGGCCTGGATCTTGTGCTATGCCCCTGTAGATACTGTCAAAATATAGTTTATTACTGAATACATTTGGACATTTATTTATACAATTATGGGTGCGTCTCAATCAGCTCACTAGTTTGGTAGGAAAGGCACTGATCAGGGAATTAGTCTGAGTCTTAAAACTTTCCCCCCTTTTTTTAATCAAAAGAAGGTGGAGATAATCATCCTAGCACTCGCTGTGGTGCAGTGATCACTCATCAGATTCAGCCAGGCAGAGAAAAAGCTTTTACATATTGTAGGAAATATAGTGTTGCTAAATTTGGGATATTTAATAAAACAATTTTTAACTTAAAAACATAAAAACAACATTTTGTCTTAAATATAATACTTTGATTTATACTAAACTAGATGGAGACAGAGATATTTAAGAAAATGAAGAAAAGGAAAGGGGAAGTGAGGGTACCGTTTGAGATCAAGCCTTTAATTATTTAGGTCTAAAAATAGGGTCGTCTGTGTTTCTACATTTTATTTTGGGGGCATATTGGCCTGGATGGGTGTAGGATTTCCCGGCCTGAAATTGTGTCCCAGTCCGGCCCTGATCACTGTTCTCTGTAGAGATCGGTGCTTATGATGCATTTCTAATAATATGATGTTAAAATCCTTGTGGGAATTTCAGTAGTAGCCTGTTAAACGTTTCATCTAATGGACAACAGCCTTTAAAGAAGTAAAAGTGAACAACATATTAATAAGTATGCATATTGCAATGCTTAATAATAGTTGACAAATGCTTGTTTATATATATATAGTCAACTTTGAAAACATTAAAATAATAAATGCATACGCTACATATTTAATATATTGTATTATATAAGTATTATGAAGAAAACATTAAGAGAAATCCATGTTAAGTGGTCTCTTCATTTTTTCCAGAGCTGTATATTGTATAAATACACTAAAACTTCACTAAAAGTGTGCTTGTGTTTAGCATATTTCTTAAAAGTGCTAGCCGTCTAAAACACTATTTAGGTGAGTTTAAGTGGTTATACGCATCTCGTTGTCGTGTAAGGGAGCTGTTCATGTTAGACAGACGTTTTAATTGCATTTTGTGTCTGTTAAGAGGCACAAAGACACCCGTTACGTTTATGCCCCTAAAGCTGCCGTTTAGCTGAGGGGGGCTCTGGGCGTTAACTGTAATAACTCCGTGTCGCAAACACCAATCCGGTTCACTTTTCTTTCTACACACAGAACTCACAAAGATATAACGATCAAGATAAACTTAAAAATCCACCGGAGTTGTCCTTTAAGCTCCAGCTCAACTTCCTGTAGATCCTGTTCGATGGTGTTCTTCTTAAAAGTATCCTGTGAAGTTGAGAAGTTAAAAATTTAACGTTAGTGAGTCTTAAACTAATATTTAAAGCTGGAAATCCTGTGAAACTCAAACCAGTGTATCATATTTCACTAGCATTGCAATACTATTATATTTTTTATCAATGTTTTGAACCTGTTTTTATTTTTATATTTTATATTTTCAAGCTGACTCCATACAGCTCTGATGAAGAGGAATATAGAAAGACATTAAAAATCAGTCATCAAAAATCCTGTCCAGCTCTTCTGGATCTGATGTCATAAACCAGAACAACAACAGCCCCGCCCACCAGAGCAGAGATGACCAATCAGATCACAGCTTCTCCAAGCGCATCAGATTCAGAACTACAAACCAGTTTCGCCTACTGGGTCATTCCTACAGTATACAGTAACAATACCGCATATTTTACATGAAACCTTCCTCAAATTTCATGCTTTCATGCATAGATTTACTACATTATCCAAAATGTATAATGATTATAACTAAAGAATAATATAAAATAATAATAATAGCACAATTATGTTCTCAACTTCACTTAAAGCTTTTTTCTAAATGAGCAATTTTGTCCTAAATCACATGATTTCCTGGAAGTGGCATAATTTGCTGTGAGGGAAACTTCTCCAAGAACAAAGACTCTGAACCTGATTTGATTTGTTTTTTTATTCCGCATAATGTCTTTAAAAGAATCAATAGAAGAAACAATCAAAGAAAGTGGATGGTCTTAATTTTCTCAGTGTCTTCATCTGGATTTCAAGCACTCTTGGCCAGTGGCGCCTCCATTTTTCAAAGGGGTGGCCAGATGGGGCCACTTAAAATCTTGGGGTGGCACACCAAAACTAGAAACCATAATTTCAGAATTGTATTCTACTGGTGTAGTAAACCGGCCTGTAGCACGTCACGACACATAATTCCCCGTCGTCTTTTACTAAAAAATATTTTTTTAGACTTATTTACTTACCAGTAGTCTTCGTCTTCTAACGTTAACTTCTTTTGAAATTGTTGACTGACGGGCATGAGCTGACCTGTTGCTGGCTTAGCGCGCAAAGTTTATTAATAAGTCTAATAATTTATGAGGCTCTTCAGTTCAAATGATCCAGTACCAAAATAATAATACTCTTTATTTTCATAAGTTCAAAAATGATTTTCAAAACGGATTTGAAAAAAAAAAAACATACACACAAAATGACTTATTTTAAATATAAAATACATATATAAAAGTCTTGGGCATGTCAAAGATTAGTAACAACTTTAGCTTTGATGCATTGTTAGTTTTTGTGCAGCATCAGATTTTTTTCTCCCTCATTTACTGTTCGTGGCTGTTTTTGCCCCGTTGACTTCCATTATAGCCACAAAAAAATTATTGGAAAGCCATGACACCCTATAATCATGCATTCTTGATTATTGGTGGTTTTCCCAGTTGGGAAGAGGTAAAATGTGTAATTTTTACAGTCGATAACCAGGTGGCACCATTAACCCTTTAGATAGGCCTGTGCTGAAGAAAAAAAAGAAGCTTAGTTTCTGGCATTTGTATAGAGTATAATAACTGCATATAAATGAGGGATTAAATTTTTTTAATCTGATGCTGCACACAAACTAACAACGCATCAGAGCCAGTGTTGTTACTAATCTTTGACATGTCCAAGACTGTGATAAAAGGTCAAAAAATATCCAGTCCACAATCATTTTTTATATTGAAAATAAGTTATTTTGTGTGTATGTTTTTTTTTTTTCCAAATCAGTTTTGATTCCGTTTTTGAAAATAATTTATGAACTTAGGCAGTTAAAGAGTGATAAGAGTGACAATGAAACAATGACAGCAGCTCAACAATAAACATGGAATCAAGTATGTAAACTTGCAACAGAACACATTTTAAAGTATTGTATTATTTTATTTATTTCTAAAGATCTCTTTAGTAGCCTGTATTGGTGTACTTTAAAGGGATAGTTCACCCAAAAATGACATTTCTGTCCTCATTTACCCTCCCTCATGATGTTCCAAACCTGTATGAGTTTCTTCGTTCTGTTGAACATAAAATAATATATTTTGAAGAACGTTTGTGACCAAATGTTTGCTTTGGGGGCAACATTGACTTCCATGGTAGGAATGTGTCTTCATATGTGTTCTACATAAAGAAAAGCATACAGGTTTGGAACAACTTGAGGGTGAGGAAATTATGACAGATTTTTCATTTTTGGGTGCACTGTCTCTTTAAGCAGTCATTCTGAACCAGTAACCACTTTACTGACAATTCTGAAATTCAAAAATGTTTAATCCTTTTTATTATGACTATATTATTATGTAATTATTTGTCCCATTTTTAATCTAAATATTTTTTAAATATCAAACTGCTAAATGATAAATTGATAACATTAATATGCTATAATCTATTATTTAACCGTTCTAATATCTAGAAAAATAAGTCTGCCAAGCTCTGATAATGTATGAAATATTAAATTATCCATTAAAAAAACAATAGGCCTACCTTTAGTTCACGGATGTGTCTGTCTTCGCTAGTGCATTCAGTCAGACAGTCTGAGACACTGAAATGCTTCTCTGCAAAGGGTGCAGTTTGTCTTAGGTTCATCTTAAGTTACTGGACAGACCCACTCATGATACCTTTTTTTTCTATTGAGCCCTATATCTGGAAATCCTCTTGTGTTCAAACTGTGGACGCGAGCTCGACATGTTTTTAAAAAAACGTTTTTAAAGTTTCCAGCGCATGTTCTCGAGACTCCGTCGCTATGGCAGCAGCAAAGCGCCGCTAAAACGCAATCTTGTGCATCGCGTCCGTATTGGTTTGATACGGGACGCGTCATTTTGCTTATTCTAAATATTGATTGGGACTAGTACCTAGCGTCCCCCCCAAACCTACGCCATGGCCAGCGGGGTGGCCTGGTGGCGCCACTGCTCTTGGCTTGGAAACTGTGATTTGTTCATAATTTCTCTCCTCATAAATTGAAAGTGTGGAATAACTAATTGATTACAATTAGAGGCAAGAGTATCTTTTAGTAGAAAGGGTTGGATTATGGTTTAAATGACTTGAGTGATCTGCTTGATTCAACACACAACATTTATTCTTCTGATTCTTTTACGGCTAAGTAAAATTTTCCTGTAAAATATAAAGATTTTTTTACAGTAAGCTATCCCTTCTGGACTTGTTCATTTGATGAGCAGCCATCGGTCTTATTCTAAAGTAGATGCTAAAGACTAATTTCCTTAAAAATGGTAAAAACATCTGATAAAAAACGCTCTAATTGATATTTGACAGGTCTTTCGTTTAAAAAGAGAAAGTTTTATTGGAATTGCTTTCTGAAGGAAGTTCATTGGAGAAAGGCACGGCTGTTATTTCAGATGAGGAAAGAGAAATTCACTTAAAGATCTTACATAAAATATATCCAACTACTATCTTACTCTCTAAGTTTATGGATATTGGGATGAAATCTCTTTTTATAATAGTCCTGAAGAGTCTCACGCCATTTGTCTTTTTGATTGTCAAAGTGTCCAGACCTTTTGGAAAGCACTTTCTCTGCTGAAACTGGATTAATGATAACATTGAATGTGAAAGGAATTAATAGGAACACGAAGATTAAAATATTGACAATTCTGTAATTTCATTATCCTCAATGGCAAATTCTTTGATGTAATTTCAGTGCTGAACTCCATTCATGAGAATGGCATATTTAATGTAAATGTGGAAATGTTCACCGCTGTTAAACTGACAGCTCGCTGATCTCGAATACGCTGTTAATGAATGTGCGGAGCCTGAAACAGTGAATGTTGATCCTCTCTGACTAAATGAACCAGTCATTTATCACGTGTTACCAGAACAGAAACAACTGAAGCCATAAAAACACTTTTCAAACTCACCAACCAGACGCCACAAACACAAGCAGAGCAAAACAGGGAGAAACATCTTCAACGGTTTCAGTCCACAAATATGAAGAGAGTAACTCTTCAAAACTGGTTCAGTAATAAAATGACAGACGTGCTGATGTGAAGCTGCTCTGTAGTAAAGTGAAGTGAAACGCTAGAATAAGTTAAAATAACTGCCTATTGATTCAGTGTTAGTGCATGTGACCTTCGAGCTCATTTAAGCTCTTAATTCACACTCTGAACATGGTCAGTTTCTCACTTTGAGCTCCAGTACGCCTCGACTTCCTGTCACTGGTGTAATTTTCAACAGTATAACGGACACATACAGGGCTGGATTTACCCCATATTGTGACATGGCTAAAATACATTTTGGCCCCAAGACACCCAGAAGCTTACTTACTAAACTATGCTTGTCCAAAACCGCTACTTTTCAGGAAATAGAAAAAAACACTGCATTTTATAAATAATTTAACACTGTGTTGTCCAAGTGGATATTGTGGCTTTATATATGTAGTCATATATTTGCATAAGCCGTTTTATTATTAATATACCAAAATCAAGCTCAAATGGATGAACAAATCTGAGACATGCGTGTGTTTTAACCGAGACAGTGAGTGGATCGCATGACGTTTTCATCAACTGTGTGATCTCGTGTTATAAAAGATGAAGTGTTAACCACATGCTAAGACAGTATTAGCTGTGACTCGATGACTAAAGCTAGAATAAGGGCACGGTTGCACTGTCTGGTTGCTTTCGTGCATCGGTCTGAGATCTTGTGCAGGTGAAAAGCGTTTGGTTAATGATGAATATTGACCTTCTGTGCGTACCGTAGTGGCTCCTGCTGGTAGCAGGGGTGTGTTCTACAGTTCGTCTAAAAACGGCTGAATTACATATCGAGCAAAAAAGAACAGAAGGAGACCCGGCCGGGTTGCGTTGTGTTTTCGTTCACACACATCTACCGGACTGGCAGCGGCCTCCAGTTCAATTCACATTTATTTGTATGGCGCTTTTCACAGTGCATATCGTTTCAAAGCAGCGTCGCAGGAAATGTAGTTGATCTAAGAGTATTTTATGATCTATAATGTCGAACGCAGCACTAAGATCAAGTAAATCTAGTACTAGAGACACAGCCTTGGTCAGCAGCTGAGAGCAAGTCATTTATAGTTTTAACGAGCGCAGTTTCTGTGCGGTGATGAGGTCTGAAGTTTTTCACAGGTAGAATTGAGCAGACACAACTTTATCTAGTATTTTAGACAGAAATGGAAGATTTGAAATGGGTCTGTAATTTGCTAATTCATTTGGATCTAGTTGTGGTTTCTCAGTGAGAGGTTTAATAACCGCCAGCTTGAACGGCGTGATATGGCAAATATCATCAGTACACAGTGAGCAAGTAACAAGGCACTGATCAGTGACATCACTTTGCGGTATGATATCTATATCGGTAGGATTAGTTCCATGCGATATAATTAAATCTAGTGTATGATTCAAACAATGAGTGGTCTAGTGGCATTTTGCTTGAGGAGTTTAATAAATCTGTGAATGCGACCCCTAACGCATCGTTTGTATTATCGACGGGAATGTTAAAATCACAGACAATCAATACTTTATCAACAGTGACCAAAAGGTCTGAGAAAAAAAATAAGCAAACTCTTTTAGGAAATCAACACAGGGCCCTGAAGGTCTATACACGCTGGCCAAAGCAAGAGATAGGAGATTTTTTCTTATATCTGAGAGTGAAACATTTAGCACAAGCACTTCAAATAAATGAACTCTGTGTCCTGTTCTCTGAGTAACATTAAGAATATCTCTATAGATATTTGCAACAGCGTCCTCATAACCATTCAGACCATGCTTGTGCTGAATTGTGGGATTTGTTCACTAATGGTTTGGTTTTCTGGCTTAATCACAGTATTCTTTTCTATTCCTATGATAGATTTATTGTTTGACCTCAATGATCGGGAAATAGAAACAGTCTCTCTAGAATGCACTACACTCGCATTACTATCAACTATCCGTCTTTCGGATGAGACGTTAAACCGAGGTCCTGACTCTCTGTGGTCATTAAAAATCCCAGGATGTCTTTCGGAAAAAGAGTAGGGGTGTAACCCCGGCATCCTGGCCAAATTTGCCCATTGGCCCCTGTCCATCATGGCTTCCTAATAATCCCCATATCCTGATTGGCTTCATCACTCCTCTTCACCAATCAGCTGGTGTGTGGTGAGCGTTCTGGGGCAATATGGCTGACGTCGCATCATCAGGTGGATGCTGCACATTGGTGGTGGTTGAGGAGATTCCCCCCTTCTATGTAAAGCGCTTTGAGTGCCTTGAAAAGCGCTATATAAATCGAACGCATTATTATTATTATTATTATTATAACTAACTATGTGGGTGGAACAAAACATTTGTGCTTTGACTCACTAGTCATACAGTGTGTAGCGTCTTAGGCCCCGTCCACACGAAGCCAGAGCTTTCCCAATCCCATCTTGCGTCCACACGAGCGTCACAGACACGCCAGGCTCCCATGTCACAGATACACAGCGCACACTTTCACCTGAGTATTAACCACGCACACCTGCAACCCATCACCACCACAATCACCAGGAGCACAAAAGGCACACACACCCACGCAGTCACTGTCCGGTCTCGTTAGAGAAAGGTACTAACCTCTGCGGCTGACCTTAAGGACTCGCTCGATGTTACTTACCCGTCTCCAGTGTCTTCTACGCAGTCTCCAGCGATCTCAAGTGTCCAGCGTGTGTGTGTTCTGTGTTCTTAAAACATTGCAGGGTTAATTTGATGAGTAAACATTAATGCAAACATACATACATAAAACATAAATAACCTGTAGATGTAATCATCCATTTAGAGAAATATCATTTGATTACCAGAAAGTTTTAGTCTCTGGAAAATTTGATGAAAAATTCTTGACTTCATAATCAGATGTTTTGGTTTTGATTGCAGACTTTAATACTTTTGTTGAATCGGCACAGATTCTCAGCAAAGACCACGATAACCAGACAAGTCCTCTGCACAGACCCTATGGCTTCATCTCCCCCTCCATATACCGGCATGAAGTATCCCGATCTTCAAGTAGAAGCTGGATGAAATATTCTGCTAACAAGAATTGAGGCCAAGGGAGTGAGGTTTACATACACAGCTCTTACTAGCCTATGTTACACATTACTATTTTGCCATTTTTATCTGTGGAATCAACAGGCTAACCCCTCTTTGAACTGTCACCTTATCGTGGTGGAGGGGTTTGAGTACCTGAATGATCCTAGGAGCTGTGTTGTCCAGGGCTTTATGCCCCTGGTAGGGCCTCCCAAGGCAAACAGGTCCTTGGTGACGGGTCAGACTAAGAGCAATTCACAAGCCCACTATGATGAACATAAAATCAAGGACCGAGACGTCGCCCGGCATGGCGCAGCCGGGGCCCCACCCTGGAGCCAGGCCCGGGGTTGGGGCTCGTATGTGAGCGCCTGGTGGCCGGGCCTTCCCCCATGGGGCCCAGCCGGGCTCAGGCTGAAACAGCGATGTGGGGCAACCCTCCTGTGGGCTCACCACCTGCAGGAGGGATCATAAGGGCCCGGTGCATAGTGGATCGTGCATCAGTCGAAGGCGAGGGCCCCGACGACCCGATCTCTGGACACGGAAACTGGCTCTAGGGACGTTGAAATTCACCTCGTTGGCGGGGAAGGAGCCTGAGCTTGTGCGGGAGGTCGAGAGATATCGACTAGAAATAGTCGGGCTCACCTCCACGCACAGCTTGGGCTCTGGAACCACACTTCTCGAGAGAGGCTGGACTCTACCACTCTGGAGTTGCCCATGGTGAACGGCGGCAAGCTGGAGTGGGTTTGCTTTTAGCCCCCCAGCTCAGTCGCCATGTGTTGGAGTTCACGCCAGTGAGCTGGAAGGTTGCTTCCCTGCGCCTTCGAGTCGAGGATAGGTTTCTCACTGTCATTTGTGCCTACGGGCCGAATGGCATGGCAGAGTACCCGGCCCTCTTGGGGTCTCTGGGAGGGGTGCTAGAAATTGCTCCGACTTGAGACTCCTTCGTTCTACTGGGGGACTTCAACGCCCACATGGGCAGTGACAGAGACACCTGGAGGGGCGTGATTGGGAGGAACGGCCCCCCTGATCTGAACCCGAGCAGTGTTCTGTTATTGGACTTCTGTGTTAACCATGACTTGTCCATTACGAGCACCATGTTCAAGCATAAGGGTGTCCATCAGTGCACATGGCACAAGGACACCCTAGGCCGAAGGTCGATGATCGTCTCATCTGACCTCCGGCAGTATGTCTTGGACACTTGGGTGAAGAGAGGGGCGGAGCTGTCAACCGATCACTTCCTGGTGGTGAGTTGGATCCGATGGCGGGGGAGGAAGCTGGACAGGCTCGGCAGACCCAAACGTACTGTGAGGGTCTGTTGGGAACATTTGGCTGAACCCCCTGTCAGAGAGATCTTTAACTCCCACCTCCGGCAGAGCTTCGACCAGATCCCGAGGGAGTCTGGAGATGTTGAATCCGAATGGACCATGTTCTCCACCTCCATTGTCGAGGCGGCAAACCCCGAACCCGGTGGTGGACACCGGAAGTAAGGGATGCCGTCAACCTGAAGTAGTAGTCCTACCAGGCCTGGCTGGCTTGTGGGGCTCCTGAGGCAGCTGACAGCTACCGGCAGGCCAAGCGGACAGCAGCCCGGGTAGTTTTGGAGGCAAAAACTTGGGCCTGGGAGGAGTTCGGTGAGGCCATGGAGAAAGACTATCGGTTGGCCTCGAAGATATTCTGGCAAACCATTCGACGCCTAGGGAGGGGGAAGCAGTGCCCTACCAAAACTGTCTACAGCGGAGATGGGCAGCTGCTGACCACAACTGGGGATATTGTTGGACGGTGGAAGGAATACTTCGAGGATCTCCTTAATCCCACTGACACGTCTTCCTTTGAGGAAGCAGTAGCTGAGGACTTGGGGGGGGACTCGTTCATCACCCGGGCTGAAGTCATTGAGGTAGTTAATAAGCTCCTCGGTGGCAAGGCGCCGGGGGTTGATGAGATTCGCCCTGATTATTTTAAGTCTCTGGATGTTGTGGGGCTGTCTTGGCTGACGCGCCTCTGCAGCATCGCGTGGCAGCTGGGGACAGTGCCTATGGACTGGCAGACTGGGGTGGTGGTCCCTCTTTTCAAGAAGGGAGACCGGAGAGTGTGTTCCAACAACAGGGGGATCACACTTCTCAGCCTCCCTGGGAAAGACTATGCCAGGGTACTGGAGAGGAGAATTCGGCCGATAGTAGAACCTCAGATTCAGGAGGAGCAGTGGGGTTTTCGTCCCGGTTGTGGAACACTGGACCAGCTCTATATCCTTCACAGGGCGCTGGAGGGTTCATGGGAGTTTGCCCAACCAGTCCACATGTGCTTTGTGGATTTGGAGAAGGCATTCGACTGTGTTCCTCGTGGCACCCTGTGGGGGGTGATCTGGGAGTATGGGGTCCCGGGCCCATTGCTTAGGGCTGTACGGTCCCTTTACGACCAGAGCAGGAGCTTGGTTCGCATTGCCGGCAGTAAGTCAAATTTGTTCCCGGTGCATGTTGGTCTCCGGCAGGGCTGCCCTTTGTCACCGGTTCTGTTCATAATTTTTATGGACAGAATTTCTAGATGCAACCAAGGGCCGGAGAGTGTCCGGTTTGGGGACCACACAATTTCGTCACTGCTCTTTGCAGATGATGTTGTCGTGTTGGCAACCTCAAACCAGGACCTTAAGCATGCACTGGGACGGATTGCAGCCGAAGCCGTGTAAAGCGGCTGGGATGAGAATCAGCACCTCCAAGTCCGAGGCCATGTTTCTCAGTCGGAAAAGGGTAGCTTGCTCACTTCAGGTTGGTGAAGAGTTCTTGCCTCAAGTGGAGGAGTTTAAGTATCTTGGGGTCTTGTTCACGAGTGAGGGAAGGATGGAACGGGAGATTGACAGAAGGATTGGTGCAGATTCTGCAGTAATGCGGGCGATGTACCGATCTGTCGTGGTGAAGAAGAAGCTGAGCCGTAAGGCGAAGCTCTCGATTTACCGGTCAATCTGCGTTCCTACTCTCACCTATGGTCATGAGCTGTAGGTTCCTACTCTCACCTATGGTCATGACCGAAAGGACAAGATCCCGGATACAGGTGGCTGAAATGAGCTTTCTCCGCAGGGTGGCCGGGCGCTCCCTTAGAGATAGGGTGAGAAGCTCGGTCACTCGGGAGGAGCTCAGAGTAGAGCTGTTGCTCCTTCACATCGAGAGGAGCCAGCTGAGGTGGCTCGGGCATCTATTTCGGATGCCTGCAGGAACCCTTCCCAGGGAGGTGTTCCGGGCATGTCCCCCCGGGAGTAGGCCCCGGGGAAGACCCAGGACACGCTGGAGGGATTATGTCTCCAGGCTGACCTGGGAACATCTCGGGGTACCCCCGGAGGAGCTGGAGGAAGTGGCCAGAGAAAAGGAAGTTTGGGCGTCTCTGCTTAGAATGTTGCCCCCGCGACCCGGCCCCGGATAAGCGGAAGATGATGGATGGATGGATAGATCAACAGGCTATGAAATGAGGTAACAGGACTTAGTTCAGCTCTAGTCCACCTCATTTTATGGTGGGCTCACCAAGTAAGTATGGAGCCTTTACTGGGAGTAACTTTTACGTAAATTCCCAACACCAAAGAAATATTGGCTTATACAGCCTTGCTGACTAAAGTAGTATGGGAAATGAGTTGGTAGACGGATGCTTTCTAGTTTGCTTTAGGAGCAAAGATTTCTGGTATGGGGTCGCCCTCTGCCTGACAAAGGTTCGGACAGGACATATTGCAGCCAATTCTGGTAACTCAGGAGCAGAGACTTCCCTAAACCCCTATTTGGACTGGATTAGTTTAACATGGGGAGAAGTAATTATTACCAGAGGTTCTCTGTGATTTTAGTCATGTACGAAAGTGCCATCTCGGTAATCATTACGGACAATTTTAGTAAAGATTACCGAGACTTTTACCTTCTGTAAAAAGGTCCGGGAAAATGACCTTGGGAACTACTAATCCCGTTCGAATAGACCGTCTGTAAAAATGTATGGTAAAAAGCATGTTTTGTGAGCATGGAGGTGCTTGAAGCGTTCCGTTGCGTTGTAGGTGGTGGGACAACTCTTTAGCAAACCTATAGTATTTACCTTGAATCACTTAAAGCAAAAAGAAGTTTAAACCCATTAGATTAGAGGCACAACACTTATTTTAGCTCTTGGAATCAATCAGAATCATTAGACTTGATCTAACTGTTTAATAAAACACACACATATATAGTTCAGACTGGTGCTCATGTTGTGTGTTTGCTCACGTGATAACAGCAATGTCATATGCACATGACGACAAGAAGGTAACTGTGGTGTGTAAAGCGAGTTACTTCTCCGACTTCTGCTAGTTTTAATGAGATGTCTTATCCCGTGCGAATTGGCCATTAATATTACAGACGTCCTGAGGTAAAATTACTTTACCCCCACCTCCTCATGTTAAACTAATCCCGTCTGAATAGGGTTTAAGACACTAGCTGTGATTATTATGTGCAGATGCTTCGATTGTTCGATTGAAAAGCTCTGAGAAAAAAATCAGCAAACTCTTTTAGGAAATCAACACAGGGCCCTGGAGGTCTATACACACTGGCCAAAGCAAGAGATTTTTTCTTATATCTGAGAGTGAAACATTTAGCACAAGCATTTCAAATAAATGAACTCTGTGTCCTGTTCTCTGAGTAACATTAAGAATATCTCTATAGATATTTGCAACAGCGTCCTCATAACCATTCAGACCATGCTTGTGCTGAATTGTGGGATTTGTTCACTAATGGTTTGGTTTTCTGGCTTAATCGCAGTAATCTTTTCTATTCCTATGATAGATTTATTGTTTGACCTCACTGATCGAGAAATATAAACAGTCTCTCTAGAATGCACTACACTCGCATTACTATCAACTAACTATGTGGGTGGAACAAAGACATTTGTGCTTTGACTCACTAGTCATACAGTGTGTAGCGTCTTAGGCCCCGTCCACACGAAGCCAGAGCTTTCCCAATCCGATCTTGCGTCCACACGAGTGTCACAGACACGCCAGGCTCCCACGGCACAGATACACAGCGCACACTTTCACCTGAGTATTAACCACGCACACCTGCAACCCACCACCACCACAATCACCAGGAGCACAAAAGGCACACACACCCACGCAGTCACTGTCCAGTCTCGTTAGAGAAAGGTACTAACTTCTGCGGCTGACCTCAAGGACTCGCTCGATGTTACTTACCCGTCTCCAGTGTCTTCTACCCAGTCTCCAGCGATCTCCAGTGTCCAGCGTGTGTGTGTTCTGTGTTCTCCAGCGTTCATCTCCTGCGATACCTCCTACGATCTTCCAGTGCACCCTGAGCAACACAAACCCGAACTATCATCAGCCCATCTTCACTCCGTCAAGTTTCAAACTCAACTGGTTGTTCAAATAAACCTGATACTCACCATCTTGTCTCCGTAGACTCTGTACCCGTAACAACGAGATCACTGAAACCGACTCAAAACGATGTATACGTAGCTAAACACGTCTCCGTGTGGATGGAGCCTAAGAGGAGATATTTTCCAACAGAAGATCTGCTCGGATCCTGCTGGGGTGTAGGCCATCAGCACGGAAAAGCCTAGGTCACTCCCAGAAGAGATTGAGTTACACCATGACATTAACCATTCATTTAGAGCAAATAATCTACTGAACCTTTCAGTCCTCATCGATATATGGGATGCGCTCCGGACATGATGACCCTCGTCGCGTGAGATGTTCTGCTTACCGTCTCCATCAGGCTCATGAAGTCCGTCTTCAGAACCTCCGTCTGCCATATCCTGATGCCGTTCACCTTCGCATTCAGCACAAATCGCTCCGACGCTCTCGTCACCATTCAGGATCGCCGGAATCTGTGCAGAGACAACAAGAACACGAGCACCAGGAAAACAGTGACTGCACACCTTACCTGTCCTGAGGCAGCATGGACGTGCCGAACGATGGAACTGCCGATAATCACAGCATCGCATTCTGACTCACAAAGAAGGGAAGAAGCGGTTCTGGATGGAGATCTCAAAGACCGGGGCGGTGGAGTGGGAGAGCCTGAGGTCTGTGCAGACAAAAAAACCTGCCTGGAAAGTTTTCAGCGCTGTTCGCTATTCCCATAGCTCGGCCTGTTGGTTATTTATTATTGTGGATTGATAAAACAACAAGAAAATTAATTAGCTAATAACAATGTAAACATTTACAAAGAATGTTTTAAAATAATGCTGTATTTGTGGCCACTGCTAAACTTTTTTAGATAAATATGAAATATTCCTCCAGGAGGCGCTCGACAGTAAATAATAAAACATGGAGAGACTCTTGAACCTCAGAGCGAGAAAACTTTATTGAAAATGCAAGAAAATACATTTGTCAAATGGACAACATGTTAGATCGAGCCAAAATGTTGGTTCTGATGGCTCTCCAAATATCAGATTCAGCCCCGGCGCCGAATCCTTGCCAGAAGATAGTCTATCAGCCTGAGAATTTGACTGAGAAAGCAGGAGACGAAGTGATGATCATAACAGAGCAGAGTTTGTTGAATAATCTTAGTTGCATATGTTTAAATGCTCAGAGTCTGTCCAGAAGTTACACCACTCAATGCTCTGGCTTCATCTGACCAATACATTTACAACAAGTGTTATTATACCAAGAGAAAAACTATGGAGAATTACTACTTCACAACATCGTCCTGTGATGATAAAAGCCTTGAGACATTCTGTGATCTCCTACTCGTGAAGACAAACATCCCTTCAAACACACAATCATAAGATTAAACAACAAGAGCAAGCAAATGAGAACAATAAGTCATAGAACACACAAAGTGACAAAAATTAACAATAATGATAACATTATTAAATGATAAGTGAAGTAAATCAGATCATAATAATCTGAATACATGAATGACTAATGAAATTAATATAAAACAAAACAAAGAAAATAAAAAAACACCAATGTAAGGTTGCTTTCTTCAAATACAACACAGGTTGTTGTTGAAAACCTTTAGATCCGTCAGCTGTATTAAAGTGAGATCTGTGTGACTCTTTATTATTTTATATCATTGTTGTATCAGAGAGAAATATAAACTTACAAATAAGATTTTAAAAATCTGACACTGAAAGAGAGCAGAAGCTGAAATAATCATCAGTATTTATGATGACAAAAACACACTTGAAGAATCTTTAAAGTTCAGCGTTCTGCTTTAGATTCAAGCACTTCCTGAAAAAGATGAACATATGAAGCCATAAATTAATAAATCTAAACCAATATTAATATATGCAAAATCAGTTTGTGAGAGATGACCTCATCAATCATGTACCTGATGTGTGAATATGAGCTTGATCTCGTTCAGCTCTTCTGGATCTGATGTCATAAACCACAATCATGACAGTAGCCACGCCCACCAGAGCAGCGAGGACCAATCGGATCACAGCTTCAGTGGGACCACAACAGTGGACTGAGGAATAAAAACATCAAACTGAGATCAGCTCAGTCAATTAACGCTAATATCAGCGCTGACATCAACTAATATCAGCGTTGCTGCCGTACCTGAACATGTGTGACAGAGTTGAGTGATGTCCAGATGTTGAGTCTGGTGGCTGATGGGATTGTTCAGCACACAGCTGTAGGTGTTTTTATCCTGATATTCCACCTCCAGAGGTAGAGAGAGACTGATGCTGAGATCAGACACACTGATGTTGGACAATAAACTGTTTCCTTTGTACCAGGAGAGAGTCACATGACTCACATTCACCGCTGATGAACACACCAATGAACATGATGATGATGATGATGATGATGAAGAACACTGAGAAGAGTTACTGCTGATGACAGGAACAGGCGGACGAGCTGGAAAACATCAGAGAATAAAGAGAAATGAGGATGAATGAAGATATTCAAGAAGACGAGGAAGAAACATCGAGAGGAACCAAGATGATCAAAAGTAGAACATTTAAAACTATTTAACAGAAAGTTCAATATAAACCTGCTGTTAATGTAAAACAGTAAGAGAATTAGTCATTTAAACTAATTATTCATGATAAGATACTTCTGTAGATCTCACTGTAATAAATAAAACATGTGAAACTGATATTTAACTCACCGTAGACAGAGAGAAAATAAGAAGGCCAGTAAGGCCTGTTGTCTAGTTGATAACGTCCAGCATGTTTGATTGTGATGTTTGTGATGGTCAGAGATCCAGTTTGATTGTCCAGCTTCAGTCTGTCTCTGAATCTTTCATCAAGAACATCATCATATACAGTGAAGCTGTCGGCCGTTACATTGATTGCAGCGATAACAGGGCCGTTGAATCCAAACCTCCACTGAATCCGATCACCATTCTTCACTTCAGTGAGATCAGTGAGATCAGACTCTAGAGCGACTGAATCTCCCTCCGTCACTGACACTGAATCATCAAACACACAGAACAAACAGAAACAGGGTTTGTCTCAGATCAACAGATTATAATGGTTTATTAAATTAAATAGTTCAACATTTTAAATAAACAATATCATAAAACAACAAAAAGAAACAAAATTTTGTATGAATCAATTTTAACTTTGTCATTAAAAAACAGGTGTAAATGTTTTTAACTCACCACTGACAGAGAGAAAGAAATAATAAACCATCTCACTGTTGATCCGTAGTTGATAATATCCAGCATGTTTGATTGTGATGTTTGTGATGGTCAGAGATCCAGTTTGATTGTCCAGCTTCAGTCTGTCTCTGAATCTCCCATCACGAACATCATCATATACAGTGAAGCTGTCGGCCGTTACATTGATTTCAGCGATTAAAGTGACTTTAGTGAATCCAAACCACCACAGAATCATCGAGAGGAACCAAGATGATCAAAAGTAGAACATTTAAAACTATTTAACAGAAAGTTCAATATAAACCTGCTGTTAATGTAAAACAGTAAGAGAATTAGTCATTTAAATTAATTATTCATGATAAGACACTTCTGTAGATCTCACTGTAATAAATAAAACAAGTGAAACTGATATTTAACTCACCGTAGACAGAGAGAAAATAAGAAGAAGGCCAGTAATTGTTGATCTGTAAATGATAAACTCCAGTATGTTTGATTGTGATGTTTGTGATGGTCAGAGATCCAGTTTGATTGTCCAGCTTCAGTCTGTCTCTGAATCTCCCATCAAGAACATCATCATATACAGTGAAGCTGTCGGCCGTTACATTGAGTTCAGCGATTAAAGCGTCTTTATCTCCAAACCTCCACTGAATCTGATCATCATCCTTCACTTCAGAGCGACCAGAGTCTAGAGTGACTGAATCTCCTCTGTTCACTCTCTTCTCTTCAATCCCTCCTGAAGAAATGTTTTAATTTTAACCAGTCATTTATTACAGAAGCGACTGAAGCCATAAAACACATTAATTATTGTCATTATTAATATGAAAAGACAACAAAAGACTGATAAATTGCTTCAGAAATAATCCTGTTCGATGGTTTTCTTCTCAAAGTTACTTTAGTGAGTCTTAAACTAACATTTAAATCTTGAGCTCCTGTGAGACTCAAACCAGTGTATCATATTATTTTACTATCATTGAGATAATATTATATTTTGATCAATGTTTTGAGCCTGTTTTTATTCTTATATTGTCCATTTTCATTGTAGTTAAGGTTTTAGTAATTCTGTGTTTGTGTGATTGTTAATAGTTTTGGGGGTTTTATAGGCCCTGTGTAGTTTTTATTCATTTTATTTCAGCTTTAGATATTTAAGTACATCAAGTAAAACTTCATTGAGAAATGTTTCCTTGACAAATAGCTGAAATAAAATGTTTTTAACTTCAGTGAACATTTATATTATTGAACTAAAACTAAAATGTTTTTCCAGCTCTTCTGGATCTGGGGCCTGGACCATGATGGTAGTTTAACAAACTCAGGGTTACAGGATTAGTTTAGAGTTGACAAAACCAAACCAATCTATTCAGGCTTTGATCCTGAACAGCCAATCACACGCTCTGACATCAGCAGTGAACAGCCAATCACACGCTCTGACATCAGCAGTGCACAGCCAATCACACGCTCTGACATCAGCAGTGCACAGCCAATCACACGCTCTGACATCAGCAGAGAACAGCCAATCACATGCTCTGACATCATATTATTTTATTAGGCTTGTTTGAGATGCGCCTTGCCTCGCCTGAAATAAAGGCGAGACTAGGCGGCTGCAGTGAGGGGAGGAGTGAAAAAAGAGCAGGCAAGCCGGACAGTTCTCTCTTCTCGTAGTGGATCAGACACCTGCGAGATCACGGATCTCGCGGATAAAGATGCGGATATCGCGGGATTCACACTCGTGCGCTCTGTTGCTGATAAACTGGATGTAATTTAAGTTCTGTTGCTTTTATATGAAAATAAATATTATGAACAAGACACCCAAAGTTTTTGTTATTTATTTCCTTTCGAAAGGCCTGTTTATCAAGCATTTTTACTTTAATTACACACGTTTTTATATATTTTTATTAATATGACAACAATCACATAACCCTCAGAAAGATCGCACTGTCCGAGAGTTTGGGAATATTCACACATAATTTATACACATTAAAACATCAGATCAGAGTTTTAAAATCAAATATTTTAAAAAGCAAACTAGCTTAGCCTACATCACGGTTGTTTAAACCAATGAGCATTAAGCTGTGTCGTCAGCGAGTCGTTTCCCATCATGCTTTTGGTCAGCGCAGTCGGTGGAGAGCAACTGCGCTCGACTGCAGAATCCGACACATCCGCCTTTCGCTCGCGAGAGATTTTTGACATGCGTCAGCATGACGTCAGAGCAAGCCGGACCGCCCTCCGACACATTTCTAACCGGCATGCATCTCGCGCTGATCACCGCTGATCGGATCTGCGCAGATTTTGCTCATCTCAAACAAGCCTACTGTCGCGCACACACACACACACGTGATCTCGCAGGTGTCTTATCCACTACGAGAAGAGAAAACTAATCACACACACACACACACCTGATCTCGCATATACACACACACACACACACACACACGTTATCTCGCAGGTGTCTGATCCACTACGAGAAGAGAAAACTAATCACACACACACACACACCTGATCTCGTGTAACAGGAAAAAGAAAATTGTTATGAATTGTACCAAAATGTTAAGTTTGTTTTATAAAAATTTCCATTAAGAGAGTGTATTGAGTAAATCCAGGGATATGGGGACACCTACAGGGATATGGGGACAGCTACAGGGATATGGGGACACCTACAGGGATATGGGGACACCTACGGGGATATGGGGACACCTACGGGGATATGGGGACAGCTACAGGGATATGGGGACAGCTACAGGGATATGGGGACACCTACGGGGATATGGGGACACCTACGGGGATATGGGGACACCTACGGGGATATGGGGACACCTACAGGGATATGGGGACACCTACGGGGATATGGGGACATCTACGGGGATATGGGGACACCTACGGGGATATGGGGACACCTACGGGGATATGGGGACACCTACGGGGATATGGGGACACCTACGGGGATATGGGGACACCTACGGGGATATGGGGACACCTACGGGGATATGGGGACATCTACGGGGATATGGGGACACCTACGGGGATATGGGGACACCTACGGGGATATGGGGACACCTACGGGGATCTGGGGACACCTACAGGGATATGGGGACACCTACGGGGATATGGGGACATCTACAGGGATATGGGGACATCTACAGGGATATGGGGACATCTACGGGGATATGGGGACATCTACGGGGATATGGGGACACCTACGGGGATATGGGGACACCTACGGGGATATGGGGACACCTACAGGGATATGGGGACACCTACGGGGATATGGGGACACCTACGGGGATATGGGGACACCTACGGGGATATGGGGACATCTACGGGGATATGGGGACACCTACGGGGATATGGGGACATCTACGGGGATATGGGGACACCTACAGGGATATGGGGACACCTACAGGGATATGGGGACATCTACGGGGATATGGGGACATCTACAGGGATATGGGGACACGTACGGGGATATGGGGACATCTACAGGGATATGGGGACACCTACGGGGATATGGGGACATCTACGGGGATATGGGGACATCTACGGGGATATGGGGACACCTACGGGGATATGGGGACACCTACGGGGATATGGGGACACCTACAGGGATATGGGGACACCTACGGGGATATGGGGACATCTACAGGGATATGGGGACATCTACAGGGATATGGGGACACCTACGGGGATATGGGGACACCTACGGGGATATGGGGACACCTACGGGGATATGGGGACACCTACGGGGATATGGGGACACCTACGGGGATATGGGGACACCTACGGGGATATGGGGACACCTACGGGGATATCGGGACACCTACGGGGATATGGGGACACCTATGGGGATATGGGGACACCTACGGGGATATGGGGACACCTACGGGGATATGGGGACACCTACGGGGATATGGGGACACCTACGGGGATATGGGGACATCTACGGGGATATGGGGACATCTACGGGGATATGGGGACACCTACGGGGATATGGGGACACCTACGGGGATATGGGGACATCTACGGGGATATGGGGACACCTACGGGGATATGGGGACACCTACAGGGATATGGGGACACCTACGGGGATATGGGGACACCTACGGGGACACCTACAGGGATATGGGGACACCTACGGGGATATGGGGACACCTACGGGGATATGGGGACACCTACGGGGATATGGGGACACCTACGGGGATATGGGGACACCTACGGGGATATGGGGACATCTACGGGACACCTACGGGGATATGGGGACACCTACGGGGATATGGGGACACCTACAGGGATATGGGGACACCTACAGGGATATGGGGACACCTACAGGGATATGGGGACACCTACAGGGATATGGGGACACCTACGGGGATATGGGGACACCTACGGGGACACCTACAGGGATATGGGGACACCTACGGGGACATGGGGACACCTACAGGGATATGGGGACACCTACGGGGATATGGGGACACCTACGGGGATATGGGGACACCTACGGGGATATGGGGACATCTACAGGGATATGGGGACACCTACAGGTGACATGGGGACACCTACAGGGATATGGGGACACCTACGGGGATATGGGGACACCTACGGGGATATGGGGACACCTACGGGGATATGGGGACACCTACGGGGATATGGGGACACCTACGGGGATATGGGGAGACCTACGGGGATATGGGGACACCTACGGGGATATGGGGACATCTACGGGGATATGGGGACACCTACGGGGATATGGGGACACCTACGGGGATATGGGGACATCTACGGGGATATGGGGACACCTACGGGGATATGGGGACACCTACAGGGATATGGGGACACCTACAGGGATATGGGGACACCTACGGGGATATGGGGACACCTACGGGGATATGGGGACATCTACAGGGATATGGGGACACCTACAGGTGACATGGGGACACCTACGGGGATATGGGGACACCTACGGGGATATGGGGACACCTACGGGGATATGGGGACATCTACAGGGATATGGGGACACCTACAGGTGACATGGGGACACCTACGGGGATATGGGGACACCTACGGGGATATGGGGAAATCTACAGGGATATGGGGACACCTACGGGGACATGGGGACACCTACAGGGATATGGGGACACCTACGGGGATATGGGGACACCTACAGGGATATGGGGACACCTACAGGGATATGGGGACACCTACGGGGATATGGGGACACCTACGGGGATATGGGGACACCTACGGGGATATGGGGACACCTACAGGGATATGGGGACACCTACAGGGATATGGGGACACCTACAGGGATATGGGGACACCTACAGGGATATGGGGACACCTACAGGGATATGGGGACACCTACAGGTGACTAAGGTAAATTATAACTAGAGTCAGCCATTTTCTCCTCAGTCGCATTAAGCTGTTGAGGAGAACGGTAGGTGTAAAATCTCTCTCCGGTCAGACAAATAAAATATAGTCAGAAATGATCTTTTAAGGTCAAAATTGTTCTTTAAAAAGTGTTTTGAGTTATAAGTGATATAGGATTGACTGATAATCTTTCTCTGTATTTTCTCGTTGCTTATTTTCACATGTGGATTTGTTTCTGCCAGTTGTGTGACCGGATGAGCTGTATATTTCATCTTTGTGGTGTCATTTCATGTGTTTCAGTAAACACGAGTGAGCTCAGTTTATGTCTCTGTGTGGTCCTTCCCGGGAGGGTTGAAATACAAAGAGCGAACCAGAAAAGAGGGGTTACACTCGCATTTACACACACACACGTGATCTCGCAGGTGTCTAATCCACTACGAGAAGAGAAAACTAATCTCTCACACACACACACACACACACACACACACACACCTGATCTCACTGGTGTCTGATCCACTACGAGAAGAGAGAACTGTAATCTCACACACACACACACACCTGATCTCGCAGGTGTCTGATCCACTACGAGAAGAGAGAACTGTAATCTCCCTCACACACACACACACACACACACACACACCTGATCTCGCAGGTGTCTGATCCACTACAAGAAGAGAGAACTGTAATCACACACACACACACACACACACACACACACACACACACACACACACACACACCTGATCTCGCAGGTGTCTGATCCACTACAAGAAGAGAGAACTGTAATCACACACACACACACACACACACACACACACACACACACCTGATCTAACAGGTGTCTGATCCACTACGGGAAGAGAGAACTGTAATCACACACACACACACACACACACACACACACCTGATCTAGCAGGTGTCTGATCCACTACGGGAAGAGAGAACTGTAATCACACACACACACACACCTGATCTAACAGGTGTCTGATCCACTACGAGAAGAGAGAGTTGTAATCTCACACACACACACACACACACACACACACACACACACACACACACACACACACACACACACCTTATCTCACAGGTGTCTGATCCAATATGAGAAGAGAGAACTGTAATCTCACGCACACACACACACACACACACACCTGATCTCGCAGGTGTCTGATCCAATACGAGAAGAGAGAACTGTAATCTCCCTCACACACACACACACACAGACACACACACACACACACACACACACCTGATCTCGCAGGTGTCTGATCCACTACGGGAAGAGAGAACTGTAATCACACACACACACACACCTGATCTAACAGGTGTCTGATTCACTACGAGAAGAGAGAACTGTAATCTCACACACACACACACACACACACACACACCTGATCTCGCAGGTGTCTGATCCACTACGAGAAGAGAGAACTGTAATCTCCCTCACACACACACACACAGACACACACACACACACACACACACACACACACACACACACCTGATCTCGCAGGTGTCTGATCCACTACGGGAAGAGAGAACTGTAATCACACACACACACACACCTGATCTAACAGGTGTCTGATTCACTACGAAAAGAGAGAACTGTAATCTCACACACACACACACACACACACACACACACACACACACCTGATCTCGCAGGTGTCTGATCCACTACGAGAAGAGAGAACTGTAATCTCACACACACACACACACGATCTCGCAGGTGTCTGATCCACTACG
Source organism: Pseudorasbora parva (assembly GCF_024679245.1). Lineage (NCBI taxonomy): Eukaryota > Metazoa > Chordata > Actinopteri > Cypriniformes > Gobionidae > Pseudorasbora > Pseudorasbora parva. Next base: position 3,012,124 of record NC_090185.1, on the reverse strand, counting down.
AGAAGAGAGAACTGTAATCACACACACACACACACACACACACACACCTTATCTCACAGGTGTCTGATCCAATACGAGAAGAGAGAACTGTAATCTCACACACACACACACACACCTGATCTCGCAGGTGTCTGATCCAATACGAGAAGAGAGAACTGTAATCTCTCACACACACACACACACCTGATCTCTCTCACACACACACACACACACACACACACCTGATCTCGCAGGTGTCTGATCCACTATGAGAAGAGAGAACTGTGATCTCTCACTCACACACACACACCTGATCTCTCACTCACACACACACACACACACACACACACACACCTGATCTCGCAGGTGTCTGATCCACTACGAGAAGAGAGAACTGTAATCTCACACACACACACACACCTGATCTTGCAGGTGTCTGACCCACTACGAGAAGAGAGAACTGTAATCTCTCACACACACACACACACACACACACACACACACACACCTGATCTCGCAGGTGTCTGACCCACTACGAGAAGAGAGAACTGTAATCTCTCACACACACACACACACACACACACACACACACACACCTGATCTCGCAGGTGTCTGATCCACTACGAGAAGAGAGAACTGTAATCTCACACACACACACACACACACACACACACACACACACACACACACACCTGATCTCGCAGGTGTCTGATCCACTACAAGAGAGAACTGTAATCTCACACACACACACGATCTCGCAGGTGTCTGATCCACTACGAGAAGAGAGAACTGTAATCACACACACACACACACACACACACACACACACCTGATCTCGCAGGTGTCTGATCCACTACGAGAAGAGAGAACTGTAATCTCAAACACACACACACGATCTCGCAGGTGTCTGATCCACTACGAGAAGAGAGAACTGTAATCTCTCACACACACACACCTGATCTCGCAGGTGTCTGATCCAATACGAGAAGAGAGAACTGTAATCTCAAACACACACACACACACACACACCTGATCTCGCAGGTGTCTGATCCACTACGAGAAGAGAGAACTGTGATCTCTCACACACACACACACACACCTGATCTCTCACACACACACACACACCTGATCTCGCAGGTGTCTGATCCACTATGAGAAGAGAGAACTGTAATCTCTCACTCACACACACACACCTGATCTCTCACTCACACACACACACACACACACACACACACCTGATCTCGCAGGTGTCTGATCCACTACGAGAAGAGAGAACTGTAATCTCACACACACACACACACACACACCTGATCTCGCAGGTGTCTGATCCACTACGAGAAGAGAGAACTGTAATCTCACACACGCACACACACACACACCTGATCTCGCAGGTGTCTGATCCACTACGAGAAGAGAGAACTGTAATCTCACACACACACCTGGGGATATGGGGACACCTACGGGGATATGGGGACACCTACGGGGATATGGGGACACCTACGGGGATATGGGGACATCTACAGGGATATGGGGACACCTACAGGTGACATGGGGACACCTACAGGGATATGGGGACACCTACGGGGATATGGGGACACCTACGGGGACACCTACGGGGATATGGGGACACCTACGGGGATATGGGGACACCTACGGGGATATGGGGACACCTACGGGGATATGGGGACACCTACGGGGATATGGGGACACCTACGGGGATATGGGGACATCTACGGGGATATGGGGACACCTACGGGGATATGGGGACACCTACGGGGATATGGGGACATCTACGGGGATATGGGGACACCTACGGGGATATGGGGACACCTACAGGGATATGGGGACACCTACAGGGATATGGGGACACCTACGGGGATATGGGGACACCTACGGGGATATGGGGACATCTACAGGGATATGGGGACACCTACAGGTGACATGGGGACACCTACGGGGATATGGGGACACCTACGGGGATATGGGGACACCTACGGGGATATGGGGACATCTACAGGGATATGGGGACACCTACAGGTGACATGGGGACACCTACGGGGATATGGGGACACCTACGGGGATATGGGGAAATCTACAGGGATATGGGGACACCTACGGGGACATGGGGACACCTACAGGGATATGGGGACACCTACGGGGATATGGGGACACCTACAGGGATATGGGGACACCTACAGGGATATGGGGACACCTACAGGGATATGGGGACACCTACGGGGATATGGGGACACCTACGGGGATATGGGGACACCTACGGGGATATGGGGACACCCACAGGGATATGGGGACACCTACAGGGATATGGGGACACCTACAGGGATATGGGGACACCTACAGGGATATGGGGACACCTACAGGTGACTAAGGTAAATTATAACTAGAGTCAGCCATTTTCTCCTCAGTCGCATTAAGCTGTTGAGGAGAACGGTAGGTGTAAAATCTCTCTCCGGTCAGACAAATAAAATATAGTCAGAAATGATCTTTTAAGGTCAAAATTGTTCTTTAAAAAGTGTTTTGAGTTATAAGTGATATAGGATTGACTGATAATCTTTCTCTGTATTTTCTCGTTGCTTATTTTCACATGTGGATTTGTTTCTGCCAGTTGTGTGACCGGATGAGCTGTATATTTCATCTTTGTGGTGTCATTTCATGTGTTTCAGTAAACACGAGTGAGCTCAGTTTATGTCTCTGTGTGGTCCTTCCCGGGAGGGTTGAAATACAAAGAGCGAACCAGAAAAGAGGGGTTACACTCGCATTTACACACACACACGTGATCTCGCAGGTGTCTAATCCACTACGAGAAGAGAAAACTAATCTCTCACACACACACACACACACACACACACACACACCTGATCTCACTGGTGTCTGATCCACTACGAGAAGAGAGAACTGTAATCTCACACACACACACACACCTGATCTCGCAGGTGTCTGATCCACTACGAGAAGAGAGAACTGTAATCTCCCTCACACACACACACACACACACACCTGATCTCGCAGGTGTCTGATCCACTACAAGAAGAGAGAACTGTAATCACACACACACACACACACACACACACACACACACACACACACACACACCTGATCTCGCAGGTGTCTGATCCACTACAAGAAGAGAGAACTGTAATCACACACACACACACACACACACACACACACACACACACACACCTGATCTAACAGGTGTCTGATCCACTACGGGAAGAGAGAACTGTAATCACACACACACACACACACACACACACACACCTGATCTAGCAGGTGTCTGATCCACTACGGGAAGAGAGAACTGTAATCACACACACACACACACCTGATCTAACAGGTGTCTGATCCACTACGAGAAGAGAGAGTTGTAATCTCACACACACACACACACACACACACACACACACACACACACACACACCTTATCTCACAGGTGTCTGATCCAATATGAGAAGAGAGAACTGTAATCTCACGCACACACACACACACACACACACCTGATCTCGCAGGTGTCTGATCCAATACGAGAAGAGAGAACTGTAATCTCCCTCACACACACACACACACAGACACACACACACACACACACACACACCTGATCTCGCAGGTGTCTGATCCACTACGGGAAGAGAGAACTGTAATCACACACACACACACACCTGATCTAACAGGTGTCTGATTCACTACGAGAAGAGAGAACTGTAATCTCACACACACACACACACACACACACACACCTGATCTCGCAGGTGTCTGATCCACTACGAGAAGAGAGAACTGTAATCTCCCTCACACACACACACACAGACACACACACACACACACACACACACACACACACACACACACACACACCTGATCTCGCAGGTGTCTGATCCACTACGGGAAGAGAGAACTGTAATCACACACACACACACACCTGATCTAACAGGTGTCTGATTCACTACGAAAAGAGAGAACTGTAATCTCACACACACACACACACACACACACACACACACACCTGATCTCGCAGGTGTCTGATCCACTACGAGAAGAGAGAACTGTAATCTCACACACACACACACACGATCTCGCAGGTGTCTGATCCACTACGAGAAGAGAGAACTGTAATCACACACACACACACACACACACACACACACACACACACACCTTATCTCACAGGTGTCTGATCCAATACGAGAAGAGAGAACTGTAATCTCACACACACACACACACACCTGATCTCGCAGGTGTCTGATCCAATACGAGAAGAGAGAACTGTAATCTCTCACACACACACACACACCTGATCTCTCTCACACACACACACACACACACACACACCTGATCTCGCAGGTGTCTGATCCACTATGAGAAGAGAGAACTGTGATCTCTCACTCACACACACACACCTGATCTCTCACTCACACACACACACACACACACACACACCTGATCTCGCAGGTGTCTGATCCACTACGAGAAGAGAGAACTGTAATCTCACACACACACCTGATCTCGCAGGTGTCTGACCCACTACGAGAAGAGAGAACTGTAATCTCTCACACACACACACACACACACACACACACACACACACCTGATCTCGCAGGTGTCTGATCCACTACGAGAAGAGAGAACTGTAATCTCACACACACACACACACACACACACACACA